>NW_022589707.1:72378949-72606306 GCF_004348235.1 Phoca vitulina | reverse complement strand
AGGAAGGAAGGAAGGAAGGAAGGAAGGAAGGAAGGAAGGAAGGAAGGGAGGGACGGAGGGAGGGAGGGAGGGAGGGAGGGATGACAGCCCTAGACTTTTAAAAAACTGGTCTGACCTTGACAGCTAGGACTCAGTGTTGTCAGAAGCTGGCTTGTCACTCACAGCTAAGGCAAGACGTTGTTCCATTAAAAAACATTTTCAGAGTACATCAACATCAGACAAGTTCACTCTGAAACAAAACAAATCCACTCTATAATTTTATTTAAACAGATAAAAACAAGGTCATTGTGTCTCCTACAAACCACTAAATACTCTTCCAGGAAATATGAGTGACTGCTTTTTAAAAAAAAACAAATTACAACCTTATCTTCATTCTAGTTGGCTCTCTATTTACATTTACATGTATTTATTGAGATACCCAGTCTTAACATTGTCCCTACTTTTCTTTTTTTGAAATTATTCTTAAATCAGATATGTCCTGGGTTGTCTGGGGACTGAAGAAGCTTAACAGCACCTTTCTTTTGAAAAATTTTCAACCTACAGAAGAGTGGAAAGAACAGAACAAAAAACAACCATAACGATTCCATGTATATTCAGCTGTTCTTAACATTTTGCTACATTTGGTTACACACACACACACACCCCTAAATTGCAGACTTATTCCTAAATAGCTAAACATGTTTCTCCTAAGAATAAAAATAATTTCCTAAATGACCACAATACCCCTGAGTTAGGTGGAGTGATGCTCTACCTCCTACCCCTTCCCACCTCACAAAAAAATCCACCCCCAATATGGAGAACCTGTGGATCATTATCTTTGCTGATGTGATTAAGTTAAGGACCTTGGGGAAATTATCCTGGAGGATGTGAGTGGGACCAACCTAATCACATGGATCCTTAAAAGTAGGAAATCTTCCCTTGCTGTGGTCAGAGGGAGATGTGAGGGGAAGACAGGTTAGAGAGATGGAATGTTGCTAACTTAGAAGATGGAGAAAGAGAGCCCCAGAGCTACCGTTGCTGGTGGCCTCTAAAGGCTGAGAGATGCAAGGAAATAAATTCTCCCTTAGGGCTTCCAGAAAGGAATGCAGCTCTGTCAAAACTTTGATTTTAGCTCCATTAGACCAGTGTGGGACTTCTAGCCAACAAAGCTTTAATACATTTGTTTTTTGTTGTTGTTGTTGTTGTTTTAATTTTATTTTTTATGTTAATCACCATACATACATCATTAGTTTCTTTTTTTTTTTTTTAAGATTTTATTTAATTGACAGAGAGAGAGAGGCAGCGAGAGAGGTAACACAAGCAGGGGGAGTGGGAGAGGGAGAGGCAGGCTTCCCGCGGAGCAGGGAGCCCGATGCGGGGCTCAAGGCGGGGCTCGATCCCAGGACCCTGGGATCATGACCTGAGCCGAAGGCAGACGCTTAACAACTGAGCCACCCAGGCGCCCCAGGAATGTAACTATTTTCATCTGTAAGAGAATGAACTATGATTTCTTATCAATATACAGTCTACATTAAATTTTTCTCTAATTGTCTCCAAAATATTTGTTATCGCTATTTTTTTTTTTCAGATCCAGGATCCAGTGAAAGTTTACATATTACATTGGTTATTTTGTTTCTTTAGTCTCTTTTAATCTAGAACAGTACATTTGCCCTTGTTTTTCATGACATTGACTGATTTACTGAAGAGTCCAGGACAATTGTCTTGTAGAATGTCCCTTATTCTGAATTTGTCTGAGTGACTTCCACATAATTAGATTCAAGTCACATAAATTCTTGGCAAAGACACTTCATAGGCAATGATGTATACTTTTTTTTATTGCCTGAAAACTTCAGGAACATAATGTCATATTGTCCAACTTGTGGTGACACTAAATTTGATCACCTGGTTGAAATGGGGACTGCCTAATTTCTTCATTGTAAAAAGCTATGCATTTGTAATTGATAGGTCATCCATAGACTAGCATTTTGCGAGTTGCAAACATCCTGTTCCCCAACAACTTTTCATCCAAATGGCTTCACCACTGATGTGTTCAATTGATGCAAGATGCTTATTTTTCTCATGTTATGAGTCCTTCTACATTTATTAAAAGAGACATTTTTCTATAAATCCAAGCTTTCCCATTTTCCCCAAACCCTCCTCTCCCTCCCTCCCTCTCTCTCTCTCTCTCAATAATAAGGTTACTTAGGGAATTCTTAATTCGATGTATAAAAATCCACAAGTCTCTTCAAATCAAATACTGTGTTCTTTTGAATCCCAATCATCTCAGAGAATTTCCTTACTTTCAGGCATAGGAGGATATCCCAGGTTTACCTCGTACGTTTTCTGCTCCTAAACTGTAATCAAGCACTTCCATATGGACAGGAATCTCTGGCTTCTTTTAGTGTATCTGCTGCTGAAGTGAGCACTCTGGTTTCTTTTAAAGAGGAATAAAATATAGAAACCAAGACCTGAGTGCTATATGCACTCATTGCTTCTCGAGATGGATACGAGGTTATTGATTTTTCAGGCTTTTTTCTTCTCTATACATTTCTACATGTGGCTTTAGCAGCATCCCCTATGTTTTGATATTAAGTATTTTACTGTCATTTCATTTAAAAATTTCTAGATTTTCTAAATATTGTGATTAAGTCATTCAGAAGATTATTGTTTAATTTTCAAAACTGTGAGGATTTTGGTAGGGCGGGGGTATTGTTTTTTGTTTTTTTGTTTTTAATTTCTAGCTCCATTGGTCTGTGATTGGAGAAAACACTGTGTTATTTTAGTACTCTGACGAATGTTGAGATTTGCTTGGACAAGCAAATAATCAATTTTGTTAAATGTTCTGTGTGAACTTGAATGTGAATTGTATTTCGTGTAGAGGTAATGCTTATTAATATGTTAATTAGGTCACCTTTGATAGTCCTGTTGTTCAAAGCTTCTATATCCTTATTGAGTTTTATCTATTAGTTTCAAAGGGATTTGTGTTAAAATCTCCAACTCTGAATGTGGATTTATTAGTTTTATATAGTTTTGTTTTATATATCTTGAGGCGGTGTTATTACATATGTAAAAGTCTAGGATTGTTATATCTTCCTAATGAAGTGAACCTTTACTCATGAACTATCTCTTTACTGATGGTAATGCTTCTTGCCATATATAAGTAGAGCTATATCAGCTTTTTAAAAACTGTTCGCATATTTTTAAAAATTCTTTTACTTCTGGTCTTTATATCAAGAGTATCTTTTTTTGTAAGCAGCGTAGTTTTTTTTAATTGTTAAAAAAGTTCAGTTTGACAATACTTGTCTGTTAATTGGAGTGTTTAACCTATTAACATTTACTCTACCTCTATATTTGAATCCAAATCTACCATCTTGCTCTCTGCATTCTATAGGTCTCTTTCGTGTGCCTTTTCCCTCATTCCCAGACTTATTTTCTTCTTACTATATTGTCTCCTTTGTTAGACTTATAATCACATATTCTTTTACTGGTTGCTCAAGGGATTACATTACTGACTTATTAAAGTCTAAGATAAACTAATAATCATCATTTCCTAGACAATGCAAAGATATTGGAACATATTAACTGGATTTATGCCACTCTTGCTTTATGTATTATTATTAAAAGTATTTAAACTCCATAAGACACTGTTGTTACTGCTTTATCAAGTCAATGTTTATTCAGATTCACCCGTGTTCCTTAGGCATCTCATTGTTCTTCGTTTCTCCTCTATCTCCATGCTGACTTATTGGATCACTTTTGTATAGGCAGACCCTTAAAGCACATCTTGGAAATAATGACTGAGACTATATTCCAGGTAAAAAAATGATGATGAGATACGGTAGATATGGTAGGGAGACAGAAAACAAGTAAGTTGGGAGGCATTAAGTTTGAAGAACTGGTAAGGTAGCCACAGAAAGATCTACTTGTAGGAGGGCTTCCGATTCCTTGAGGCTGACTGCAGGCTTGCGGGTTTAAGACACTTAAATCATCTAAGAATCAGAGTCAACTTTAAAACTTAGATGAAACCCTAAATTGGAATGAAACTGACTTTGAACCATGAGAGAACTGGTCCAAAGACAATGTTTTGGACTGGCGTGTTGTGAGTAGAATTACTCCCTGTAAATTGCCCTCTACTCTCTAAAATTTATACATGAGCCCAAAGAAGGAAAGGGCTAGGAAAGAAAAGACAAGAGATAGTATATTTATTTTAGTTCCATTTAGAACATGGTTTCTGAGACAGTCCTTAAATTTGATCTCAGCTTTTATACTTTCTAGCTTTTTGATCTTAACCAATTCTCTTTTTGATTTTTTCATTTCCTCAGCTAGATAATGATGTAATGAAATTGATTACCTTACTGGGTTCTGAGGAATAAATGAAATTATCCATGTAAAGTGATAATAAGTGTCTTATGCTTAATAAGAACTCAATAATGTTAGCCTACCACATTCATACATTTATCAATGGATATGTGTGTATGTGTAAGCCAAATATCGCAGAAGTCTTTTTCTTTTTTTGGCTCATGACTGGTCTAGAGGAATAGAGGGCAATACGAATGAGAAGATCCTAACACACAAAGAAGTTGTCCAGTATGTAGTGGATGGCATTGGTATCTTTCTCAGATCACCTGTACTGGCCAGTGCCCCCCAGTCAGCAGCTGCCATGTGGGTTAGCTGATAGCAACTCACAGCTGCCCCCTGCATGGAAGAATTGTTGAACTATAGTTATCTCACCTCAAAGGGCAACCCTTGCCCAGACCTGGGCACATGGACATGGGAACATACAATGGCTGCTCCCCTTGCTCAACGTGAAAAGAACTTGTCGGTCTAAACTTTGCTCAGAGTCTACTCGGGGTCTCAGACTGAAACTAGTCTATCACTGAGACCATACTTCTGCTTCATCCTGCTCCCATCACTTCCCTTTTCCTAAGAAATCACTCAAACAAAAATCCTAATCTCAGGATCAACTTCCAGGGAACCCAACTTAAGACAAGAGGAGATATAAAAACAACTCTCAGTAGCCTTGAGGACAAGTGAATATCACTGATGAATTTTCTTTTCCAGGCTCCAGTGTTTTATGACATTAAGCACCTAGAAACATCCTAAGAAATATTTAACGGACATTATTTCTACTCTTCAACTAACCATAGTCTTGCATGTTACTAAAAATGTCTTTTTCTTTTAAAAAATATTTATTTTAGACAGATGGGGGGTGGTGAGAGAAAGGGGAGGGACAGAGGGAGAGGGAGAGAAGGTATCCTAAGCAGGCTCTGTGCCCAGCTCAGAGCCCAACGTGGGACTTGATCTCACGACCCTTGAAGTCAAGACCTGAGCTTAAATCAAGAGTCAGAAGCTTAACCGAGTGAGTTACCCAGGCACCCCGTCTTGTGCTTTTTCTTATTGGAATTATTATTCTTATTAAATTGCATTTTAACTCACTCCAAGGTCATACTGCACCCTCTCCCTTTGGAAGCGACAGCCTCAGTATCTCTACAGGCTTGTCTAATGATCATAAAAGGAATAACAAGTGCTGTCATTTCTTGAGTATTTCTACTTTCCAATAGCTGTTGCAAGTCCTTGCATGGATTGATTCAGTTCACCCTTCTAAGTGCCTCATGAGTTACGGACCATTATGATCCCAGTTTCAAAGAAAAGGAATCTAAGGCACAGAATTATTAAAGGCAACTTCTCAAGGTCAGAGTTAATAGAGATATTAGGATTCAAATTCAGGCTTTCTGAATCAGCACTCCTGTGTTTAACCACTGCTCTCTTCCATCCCATATACTCTAAGCCAGAGGGGGGTGATACAATGGCTTGTCTGTGTGCTGGAAAAGGCAAGAAAAGAGATTCCCTCGAGAGCTTATGAAACAGGAACACAGCCCTGCCAACACCCTGATTTTAGTCACGGATACCCATTAGACTACTAACCTACAGAACTATCGATAAGAAATTTGTGCTATTTTAAGCTGGCAAATTTGTGGTCATTTATTACAGTGAGAATAAGAAGCTAATACGAAACTCATCGAGATGATATGTGTAAGGCACTGATCCAGGTACACAGCTGGAACACAGACCTAATCTCCCAGTACTAAATAACAGTATTCCTGCTGGTACGATCTGTTATTATTTATTATTAATGATATCATTCTGAATCTCTGAGAAGGTTTCAAAGACCAGTTGTAGCATGGATTGGTCTTGAAATATTGATAAGCAGTAAACAAGGGGAAGTGCCAGATAGAAGGCAAAATGTTGGCAAAAATAGAAGAATGGAGTAACACAAGATTGACTGAGTACAAGGGTTTGGAGGTCTTTCAATGACAAACTTCATTCTGCTGGAAACTTTTAAGAAAAAAGATATGTTGGAAACTGTTTTCAAAAGTTTAATCTGGCATATAATTAATTGACAGCAGGAAAAGTTCAGGAAAAGGATCCTAACTCCTACTGAGATAAGAGCATGAACTAAGGAAGTATAGGGAAGGAGAAAGAATGGGTAGGCTAGGAGTTTCCTGAGGGCTGGCATTGTGTCTCCCTTTCTTGGGCACATGTGAGAGAGTGTGTCTCAGTACTGGTCACTGAATACACACTAGTTTATTAAGGGAAGAAGCCATTTATTAAAAAGACTAAGACATGGCTAATTGTAAGTCCTTGGGACACCTGGGTGGCTCAGTCAGTTAAGCGTCTGCCTTCGGCTCAGGTCATGATCCCAGGGTCCCGGGATCGAGCCCCATGTTGGGCTCTCTGCTCAGTGGGGAGTCTGCTTCTCCCTCCCCCTCTGCTGCTCCCCCTGCTTGTGCTCTCTCTCTGTCAAATAAATAAATAAAATCTTTAAAAAAATTGTTAAGTCCTTGAAGTGCTAGGTTAACATCTAACATACTTCTTTTATTCTCAGTATTTAGGTGTTTCCACTTATAATCAAAAAACATTTCTTTTTGGAGTATTTTACAATATTATTCCAACTCGGTGATGAACTGGAGCTCTGTGGAGAAGCCAGAGTGGGAGATGTCTGAATACCTTAAAAAGGTGATGACTGAATCCTCACACGTGGGTCAACTAACTCTTAGGCTATACTCTGCACAGTGAGAAGCTGTGAATGGTTGGTCTGATGATTTCCACAGTTTCCCAGAAGCTGAACCTCCATCTTCTCGTTCCTTCATCACTGCCTTTAGAAATATGAAACTCATTATTATTGTTGTTTAAATATTTTATCTATTTGTTTGAGAGAGAGTGAGGGAGAGTACAAGCAGGCAGAGGGGCAGACAGAGAGGGAGAGAGAAGCAGACTCCGTGCTGAGCAGGGATCCCCATGTGGGACTCGATCCCAGGGCCCTGGGATCATGACCTGAGCTGAAGGCAGATGCTTAACGACTGAGCCACCCAGGCACCCCTAAACTAAGGATTATTAATAATCATTTACTAGAAAATAGATCTACCTCCAACCTTGCTGTGATTATTAAGTACCAAATGTAAATCTTGAGGCAGACTCTGAAGGATTGAAAGTATCTGGAATAATGATTTAGAAAACATTAAGATGTTATTTCTGTATTAACAAGGATTCATATGCTTTTATTTGTTCCTTACAAAAGAATCCTGATTTCTTCCTACATATTAAATCATTTGATTGTACACTTGGTCTTTTAAGACTTCCTAAATGTCATGCAGTTTTAATATGATCTTTGTGTGCATGTGTGTATTTTGAGAAAGGTGTGTTTGCTAATAAATTTAAGACAGCATGGCTACATTTTATATGGCACATAACCTCAGTTCTGTGAAGCATTGTCATGGTTACCTGCAAAGTAGCAGGATGTATGTGGGTGAAAGACAAGGTTCAAACAGTGTAAGAATAGGCTCTTTAACAGAAACCAAAGATTATGGACAAAGAGAGGAAGGTGGAGGAAGGTAGGAGGAAGTGTGAGCCAACCGATGTTCAGCTGGTTTTAAAATAAGAAATTGGTTAAAGAATTATTTTCTGTAGTCATGATCTGATAATTATTAGTTTCAAATGGCTATGTCTCAGAAATTGCCTTCCTTATGGAAGTGGCCTCAAGAAAATGAGAATAAAAATATGAGTAATGAAAATAAGAGAACTGATTAAGAAAATATTGAATGTGTTCATGAGGACATGGTGTGGTCTTCTGACTTCAGACATTTTAAGATTACTGAAAAACTTAATAATCTAATTTGCAAACATAACTACATTTACCTAGAATATTTAGCCATTTTGTGTTTAAACTGCTTTGCAAGGATAATTTATTGTTTATAAGTCTTCTAAAGAATAAAATTTCCTTTTATAGATATTAAAAGTCTTAATTATTGCTCAGAGGTGTCAAAATCTAGTTTGACTTGACTTATTTGTAACAACTTACTTATTATTTCATTTTGTTTCTTACTTTTCAGCAGCTTGGTCAAAGAGCAATATTAGCTTTTTATTTTTAGACTCTTCTATGAATTTAAAGGAAAGAGAGAAGGATGAAAGAAAGCCAATTTATTAATAAAAAACCTAGATAACTCAATAGTAAATTCAACAACTATCTAGCCCTTAGCAAGTACCAACCTAAGTGTTGGGACAACAAAAAAAAAACTGATAAAATATGATCTCTGCTACGGAATCTTACAAGAGTGAGAAAAATGCCACATACACAAAACAGATAAGCAGACAAATGTAACAAGGCTGATGTTAGGCTGAGGAAGAAGGTGATTGGGAGAATTGAGAAGAAAGAGCAATTCAAAAGAGGCTAAATTTGTCAGCAAAGATTATTCAGAACAAAACTACAACACAGCCTTGTTTATGATATCCAAAATGAATAAGAGAATATTTAAAACAATTTTCTCAACATCTCACTTTAGTAATAAAACTAGAAACATTCTCTCACCCAAAGACAGCACCAAATCCTTCATGAAAAATGGAGATGTCTTCAATCCTGTGATTCCAGTTTAACTTGTCCAGTTCTATAAATAATCTCAGATTAATGTTTTATAATTGGAAATCGATTTCTCTTCCGATTGGCTTAAAACTGTCTTTAAAATATACATAATAGAAACATAGGCTGAAATGCTCAATACAATGAACATAAAGTTTGCCACAAAATACACAACTTCATGATGTAGGATCAGACTTATGAAGGTACTACTTCCATAAAGTTCACTTTTTTCCCTAATAAATATTTTAGTACTATCAAACTCTAGACTTTAAACTGATGCTCAAGATGCACAGGAATGAAACTGGTAAGAAAGGAGCTATGGTTTTCCTGTTCCTGGGAGAAAATCCTTGAGCTGAAGAAGGACACTTTTTCTCCAGGGTCCAATTATAACACAGCCAAATAGGTTTTGTGATGCATTTACAATTCTCCTGTATGCCCATGGAGTAAAACTTTCCACTTGTATGTGCTGGAATTTGCTAATGCATATTCCAAACATTGCTTCATTCATCAACAGCACTTTCTCTCCAAAGGGGAGATGGGAACTAATGCATGCCTTATGAGCTCTCCAAATGATGTCAAATATACAGACATGTTTCAGAGCAGGCTCCTAGCTTAGATTAAGCCAGGGTCTTCAAAGTAAGAACCAACGAAGACACGCAGTTTCAGCTGATGGTATGATTTTGTTCTTAAAAAATATGACAACTACTTTTCTGCATCCCTCGTTCTCCCTACTACTAAAAAGAAACCTTTTAAGAATAGGAATCTAAGGGGGCGCCTGGGTGGCTCAGTCAGTTAAGCGTCTGCCTTCGGCTCAGGTCATGATCCCAGGGTCCTGGGATCGAGCCCTGCATCGGGCTCCCTGCTCAGCGGGGAGCCTGCTTCTCCCTCTTCCTCTGCCCCTCCACCTGCTTGTGCGCTCTCTAATAAATAAATAAAATCTTAAAAAAATAAAAAGAATAAGAATCTAAGATCTCATCTGCAGCCTATTGACCCCCAATCCCTAACATTGTTGTGTACATGCTGTGAAGAAAGCAAGTATATCTCTAATGGTTGTCATAATTAGAAAAAAGATTCAGAAAATATGAACATTTGCAAGACACAGAATCTTTTCTTATGAGCTTTTGGTATGACTTCTCTTTAAAGTAAACTGAGCTGTCATTCTTTTCCCCCATAAATAAAAACTTACTGTTTTAATGCCAGCTGGTTGCCCCGCATCAGAACTTATAATAAAAAGAGGATTTTTTTTTTTTGAAGAATGAGATTCTTTTTTACCCTCTTTAATAACACTATGTCTTCTAGTGCTTGTTTTGACTTTCCAAAATATATAGTCAGAAAGTATTCTCTGATAATAGAAGAGTATTTTTAAACTTATTAATAAACATTTTTACAACAGACTTAGAATCGTAATGTTAGAAGTGAAATAACTACAGCAATCTTTCCATCTGAGCTAATCAATTTTATAGGCGTGGGCTTGAGGTCCACAGAAGTTCACTGGCCAAGGTCTCCTATGAGGGTCAGGAATGACACTAGGCCTAACATCTTCTGATGGGCTTTTACTATTCCTTAGAAGGGGAAGAACGTTTGAATGAAGTATTTTGCTAAATCAAAAAAAAAAAAAAAAGGCAGCAACAATACATTAATGATTCTGGGTCAAAAGGGTAGATTAGAAACTTAAGCTTATGTTCTTCCGTTCCCCAAATCACAATACAGTGATAATGATGAAGATTTTAAAATTGTACCCTACTACACCAACAGAGAGGACAGGAAGGCAGGGCATCAGCAGAAAAGGGGTTTTATCAAATATCTGGAAAACACTAAGTGGAATGAACAATGCCAGTAGATAGCGCAGGCTGTGGGAATCCATTACACAATTCTGACAGAGGAAATGAAGAGGAGGAAGACCGGATTTGAACATGGAAATATTATGTAGTACTGAGCACTAGGTACTTGACACCCTATCCCCAAGCCTTCACATAAAGAACAGCCTGCTGCTAGCATGTTCTTAGTTAAACCTCCAACAGCGTGTAGTTCCCTAAATAACTCAGTGGAATTCTGGTGAGAAGGAAAAGAGCGAGAATGGGTGTTGGCATCCCAGCATAAATTTTGGAATTTAAGGCAAACTCAGCATAAAAGTCAGGCCCTTGACTCACCTTTAAGAGAGTTGGTAAACATCCTCTATGCATAAGATAAATAGCCCTCTTTCTTATTATTTACGAATCAATAATCAAGATGTTATTCACATTATTATTATGAGCTGATAATCAAGATATTTGAAAGTAAAAGACCAAAATAAAAAATAAAGAAACTTTTAAGAGGAAACGAAGGTAATTTGAAGAACAGAAGATAAAATAGTTTGTTGCTGTCATTGAACACATTCACTAACATACTATATCCATGGAAAGCAGTTACAGGTTGAGCAAAAGTAGCAAAGAAAAAAAGAAAAACCTACTGGAAAGAAATTGCACAGCTGACAAACATAGATCCACGTTGACTTTAAAAATGGAGTCAATATCCTCCCCAGTGAGGGTATGTGCTATGATGAGCGCTGTGAATTGTGTAAGACTGGTGAATCACAGACCTGTACCTCTGAAACAAATAATACATTATATGTTAAAAAAAAGAAGAAGATAGCAGGAAGGGAAAAATGAAGGGGGGGAATCGGAGGGGGAGACGAACCATGAGAGACTATGGACTCTGAGAAACAAACTGAGGGTTCTAGAGGGGAGGGGGGATGGGTTAGCCTGGTGATGGGTATTAAAGAGGGCATGTTCTGCATGGAGCACTGGGTGTTATATGCAGATAATGAATCATGGAACACTACATAAAAAACGAATGATGTATGGTGATTAACATAATAATAAAAAAATAGAGTCAATAAAATCTCTCAGAATGTAGACTAAAAGAACGTAGAGCAAGAAAATGTAGAAGAAAAATCTAAGAGAGAAATGACTCATCTAAAGATCCCAATATCTGACTAACTGGAGTTCAGATAGAGACTAGAGAAAATAGGAGTGCAAGTAGGAGGAAATATCAAAGAAATAAAAACATAAGAGGGACAGACACGTGTTCCGATTGCCCCCATGGGGGGCTAATGCAGAGGAATCAACAAAGGCCTAAGGATAAAGATAAGATATTGGTAACTGAGAGCAAAAGTGAGAGAGACTTGAGGACATATTTTGGCAAAATAATGGACTAAGAATGATTATTACACTGAATCCAGAAAAAGTGAATTTCACCCACAACAGAAATAAAAGCACATCCTATGGTGACAGCCAGACAGCAATCTATCCCAGGTGGAGAAGGATGGCTCTTGGAGGTGACCTTTGGGGGTGGGGGGAAGTTCAACAAAGAAAATATACCTGCAAATTTAGAATAAATTAAGGGTATAAAAAAGTAATAGCAGCAATCTAGGTGAGAAATAAGCATGATAGCGGAAGAGCTGAGAAAACACTGCATTTGGTTTTATTCTGAAGGTAGGACTGATAGTATTTGACAGAAGATTGCATGTTCAATGAGAAAGAATGAGCAGGGTCAAGTCCATGCCCAGAATTCTCATTTTAACAGCCCAAGGGAATAAAACTGGTCCTTCAAAACTTAAGGGCCATTTAAATATCTGCACAAGAATGTGTGGTCTAAATACAGAGACATAAATCCAAATTAGAGCCAAAAATCTGTAGCCTCCAAAAAAGCAAATGTTACTTTTCAGAAATAAATAAATAAATAAAAGCTAGAAAATCCAAGAAAAAAAATTAATAAAACTGTTCAAAATATTCATGATCCAAATATAAAACTAACCAGAATGTGGCATTAGTTTGAGTCATTCATTTATCCATTCTTTTACTCATTCATTTTATTTAACAATGAGCTGTTATGTACCAGGCACTGTTAGATATGCGGAAACACAGTGAACAAAACAGATATATCTCTTCTAAGCCTTCATTAAGTGGAGCATCAGATAACAATTAAGAGATAATATAATTTAGTTAAAGTTACCTTGCAGAAAACTAAAGCAAAGTCAGAAAACAGAGAGTAATGAACATACTTTTAAAAATGATGGTCAAGAAAGGTTTTCTTGAGGAAGAGACATTTAAGCAGAGACAGGAGTTAAGCAAGGAGAGAGTCACCTAGAATCTATAGGGAAAAAGTTGTTCCAGAAAGTACAAAGGTCCTGATGCAGGACCATGCATTAGTATCAAGGACACAAGTGTGGCTCAAGTCCAGTGAGTAAGAGGAAGGCGGAAAAGACAAAAGGTTTTTTAGAAAAATTTGGGTGCCAGATCATGTAAAGCGTTTATAGCTCTTTTAAGTGGGATGAGAAGTTCATGGAGAGTTCCAGACCGGGGATCTTATTTACATTTTAAAAGGATTGGTCTAGTTATTATGGGAGAGTAAAGAGTGAAAACAGAGATAATTTAGGAGGTGAGGGCAGTAATCCAGGGGAGAGACAGGTGCGGTAGTGGTGGTATTGAGAAAACACTGGTTTGGGGTTATATTCTGAAGGTAAGGCTCATGGGATTTGCTTGAAGATTGGCTGTTCAAAGGGAAAGGAAAAGCAGGGTCAAGTATAGCTCTAAGATTTTAATTTAAAAAGTTAGTAAATGGGAGGGGGCACCTGGCTGTCTTGGTCAGAGGAAGGAGCGACTCTTGATCTCAAGGTGAGCTCAAGCCCCACACTGGGTGTAGAGATTACTTAAGAATAAACAAACATAGGGGCCCCTGGGTGGCTCAGTTGGTTAGATGTCAGACTCTTGGTTTCAGCTCAGGTCATGGTCTTGGGGTCATGAGATCGAGCCCCACGACGAGCTCCATGCTCAGTGCAGGGTCTGCTTGAGATTCTCCCTCTGCCCCTTCCCCCCATTCACGCACATGCACATGTGCTCTCTCTCTAAAATAAAATCTTAAAAGAAACATAAATAAAAAATTAAATTAATAAAAAATAAAAAATTTAGTAAATGGTATTAGAATTTACTGAGACAAGGAAGAATGAGGTGTGGTTACTGCAAGTGAACACCTTTGCTGTCAAAATGATTTCCTCTACTAAGGGCTATTTGGAAAAGCATAAAAATGATTTTGATTCTTAAGTTTAAGCTGTGTCCATCTTTTTCCCCTATGGCAATGCACATAGAAACCTGCTGCTCCTTCCGTATTGAGGGAAGAAATGGAAAGAAACATACTTTGGGCAAAGTAACCTCTGCTGCTACTTCCATGGGAGATCACTATAATATGTATGTATAAATAGATAGGTATGTGTGCATAAACATAGATCTTACATACACATTCTTGTTAAAGCATCTGAGAGGCACTTTTAAAAACTCATCATAAAATGGTATCCTAGAGCATGACACAGAAATGTGAATGCCTGTAACTTATGAGGGAGTGCTTTTCAGGGGCGACGAAACCCTGACTGGGCACCTGGGTGGCTCAGTTGGTTGAGTGGCTGCCTTCGGCTTGGGTCATGATCCTGGAGTCCTGGGATCGAGCCCCGCGTCCGGCTCCCTGCTCAGCGGAGAGCCTGCTTCTCTCTCTACCTCTGCCTGCCACTTTGCCTACTTGTGCTCTCTATCTGTCGAATAAATAAATAAAATCTTTTAAAACAAAACAAAACAAAAAAAATCCTGACCAAGGAAGGGAATGAGAGATGAGGAGTAGGATAGGAATGGGGAAGTTGCTGAGCAAGAAAGTGGTCTCAGTAAATTCTAGCCTTTAGCATGATGAAGGAAGGGACCTCTGGAGCTAACTGCATCTGTAATTCCTTTCACTCTGAGACAAGGGGGCTGGACTTCTGTACCTCTCTATCAATCACTGAGCGATTATGGGCTGTCCTGGAGGGGAGAGACCTCACTCTTGGGTGAGGTGGCCTCTGTGGACGAAGGGCAATTCTTTTAAGAAAAGGACAACTGTGAACTCATTTTTTTTCTTTAAAGATTTTATTTATTTATTTGACAGAGAGAGACACAGCAAGAGAGGGAACACAAGCAGGGGGAGTGGGAGAGGGAGAAGCAGGCTTCCCACTGAGCAGGGAGCCTGATGTGGGGCTCGATCCCAGGACCCTGGGATCATGACCTGAGCCGAAGGCAGACGCTTAAGGACTGAGCCACCCAGGTGCCCCATGTGAGCTCTTAATTGCCAAAAATCACAGCAGTTAGGACATGGGCCCATTGGCCCGGTGGAGGTGATACGGATGCAGATCAAGGGGGAACAAATACATTCTGAACAAATTAACAAACAACATACGAGATTGTAGGTTAAGATCATCTACCCCAAAAGCCATATAATCATCACTACTAAAAGTTCCACCCTCTAAATTATAAAATAACTTTCTAAATAGCTATAAGGTCAAGGCAAAATTCAAAACTAAGATTATAGATGAAGTGATCACAGCTATACTTACAAGCAAATTCATTTTATGAAGTGTTATCATTACTAATTAAGTGAAAATAAGAGGTTTATAAAGCATTCAACTCAAGAAGTTTGAAATAAAGACAAAAAGAAGGAAAACGATAAAGAGAAAATCAGTTAGAATACAGAATTTTATAAATAAATCCACTATCTCCAGCATGTTTTCTTCCACTTTAACAGGTTTATAAAGGTATAATTTACATACAATAAATTGTACATATTTAAATGTACAAATTGATGTTTCAACATATGTGTACACTCATGAAACCATTGCCATAATCTAGATAATAAACATTTGCCATCCCAAAGTTCTCTTCATGTTATTTCATAATAAATCTCTGATCCTCAATCCAAGAAACTACATATCTGTCTTCCGCTGCCGTAGATTTGCAATTTTTAGAATGTTATACAGCATGAGCTTTTTTTATGTCTGACTTCTTTCACTAAGCATAATTATTTCAATTTTTTTCTTGTGTCTATTGATCTGTTCCTTTTTATTGTTGGGTGCTATCTATTTTATGTATATATTATAATTTGCTCATCTATTTATCTGTGGATAAATATTTGGGTTGTTTCCAATTCTGAGCTACTACAAACAAAATCGCTATGATCAGGAACAAGGCAGATGTGCGCACTTACCACTTCTAACCAACATTAGATAGAATGTCCCTCGAGGCAGGGAGATAACTAAACTTTGTCTCAGTCCCCCTTCCCTGCATTGCACCCTGGCCACTCCCTTCAGACAGTAAGCTGGGGCAATTGTAGGGCTTACTTTGTCTTCCATCTTGAGAGGCAATTTTCATTGCATTTCTACAAGTTTTGTGACAGTTTTTGTCCTGGAATAGTTTTTCAAAGATGTTTGTACAGCAAACAGCCTTAGAAAACACA
This sequence comes from Phoca vitulina, assembly GCF_004348235.1. Lineage (NCBI taxonomy): Eukaryota > Metazoa > Chordata > Mammalia > Carnivora > Phocidae > Phoca > Phoca vitulina. The sequence continues at coordinate 72,590,126 of NW_022589707.1, read as the reverse complement.
GACAGTTCTCCCTCTAGAGCAGAGGAGAGATTTCTGCCAGGATAATAAATATAATGTCTTCCTCCAGGGCAAAGTTTGGCCAGGCTTGCTAGTAGTCCCCTAATAAGACTGAGGGGTCTTGGGACTCCTGGGTGGCTCAGTCACTTGAGCATCTGACTCTCGATATTGGCCCAGGTCGTGATCTTGGGGTCATGAGATTGAGCCCTGCATCAGGCTCCAGACTCAGCAGGGAGTCTGCTTCCTCCTTCCCCCCTCCTCCACCCCTTCCCCTCTCACTCTAAAGCCAAAAAATGAATAAATCTTAAAAAAAGATTGAGGGGTCTTCTAAGTTCAGGGTACTTCCCCTGTAATGTACCCCCAGCATGTACAGGTAACACTTGGTCCTCATAATGGGAATTGAGGTTGGGGAAAATCTACTCCAAGTTGTTACTAATTGCTACAAGTACTCAACTGTCCAAATCCAGGCAGGCAGCCCCTTGCTGGCCCAGGCTATGGAACTGTGGCAAATCAGCCCAGCCACGGCCACCGTCCTGCTGCTTAGCAACTACCTGACTACACAACATCTCCTCTTTCAGGCATCACCTTCCGGGGCTGCCTGATGTCAAAAGTCTGAAAGTTATATATATATTTTGCATTGATTTTTAATTGTTTCAGGTGAGAGGATAAATCCAATTCCTGTTTCTTGATCTCAGTTAGAAGCAGAAGCCCCCATGCTGTTTTCTTCAAACACAAGCTAAAAATAATAAAAACAGACAGATACTTAGCAGTTCGAGTCAAGACGAAATCAGGGGAAACAAATTCACAAAATGAGAAATAAGCTTTGTAACATATCCAAAAAGACTAAGTATTATAAGATGGTACTTATGGCACGTACCATGTAGGGCTGATCTAAGATCGAGCCTCCAAAGAGAGTGTTGATCAAATAAGTAAAGAAGTTAAGCACTGTGGGAACCAGCTTCCTCAGTATCATAGAAGGGAACTGGAAATATGGAAAGGGAGAGAGCTAAAATGAACCCTGTGATGTTGAAATGGAACAGGATGTATCAGTGTGAACTCAGAGTTTCCGACATATGGATACATAAAGCAGTAAATACACAGTACAGTGTGTGTATGCGTGTGTGCACACGTGCGTGGCTACCCACATACACTCTCTAGTTCTGTTTCCTATCTGCGTCAGTGACACCTCAATCGCCTAAGCCAACCTAGAGCTCAGATCTTGGCTTCTCAAAAGCATTTCGACTAAATGTAACCAGGGCATTTGGAAGAAATGGTAACATCACGCTCGCAGCAAGGAAATTACAAGATGAAACTGGAATATCTTGTACGAGGGAAAAGGCGATGCTCAAAGAATGATGGGACAGATAAAAAGAGCCACCTTGAAAGGGCTCCCATTGGTCACATCAGAAACAACATAAGCCACCCAATAATGGTAGTGATGGATTATAACCCACTGAATATAATGAGAAACCATGAATCCATACCAAAATAAATATATACAATGAACTGAAAATATGATGAGGAAGAATATACTTAACTAGCCTCAAACTGTCTCCACACAAAGTAGATACTAATTTCAAAAGGAAAATAATGACCTTACAGTGGACAATCCCAGGAGATATCATCTTAATCAAGGGCTCAGTGTGAACCACCAAGAGCGCTGGGAAAAGTTGAAATCACGTGTAACCCGAAAGGATGCAAAGAGGAGGATGCAGCCATTACTGTCGCATTCCTGCCAAAAACATAATCTGAATCTAATCATGAAGAAACAACTGAAAAATCCAAATGGAGAAGCATTCTACAAAATAATTACAAACAATAGCAATGCCAAGGTCAAGAGAATCAAGTATGGAGGAACTCTTCCAGACTGAAAGACCAAACAGATATGAAAGCTAAGCACAGCCAGTAATTATCAACTGCATGATTTTGCAGAAAAGACATTTTTTTGAACAAGTAGTAAAATCTGAATGGGTTCTGAGAATTAAATGGAAAAGTCTATCAGTGCTAATTTCCTGATTTTGATAATCATATTTTCTTACCTAGAGGGAAAGTCCCTGTTTATAGGAATTGCACGATAAGTTATTTGAGAGTGATATGCTATCAGTTTGGGAAATTAAGTTTCAAATAATTCATTAAAAAAATCTTACTGTTCTGTAAATTTGTGATTATCCCAAAACAAAAACTAAAAACAAACAAAAAATATATGGACTCAAAAATATTCTCAAAGTTATTCTGAAACCAGGTAATTTGATTCCACACTTTTCGAAATATATTATTTCTTATTTTATGGGAATATATGATCATCACACTATTAACTAATGCAGAATCTAGACCGAGAGGAATAACATTTCAAATTGGTTTATGAAGCTATCATCATTCTGACACCCAAATGCCAAAATATAGTATATATGAGACCGAGCGCAATCATTTCTGTGAATGTAATACAAAATCCTAAATAAAATACAACCATTCTAAATTCCATAGTAAATCATGAGCAGTTAAGGTTAAGAGTAGGAATAGAAGGTCTATATTAAATGTAATGATTAAATGCATGGGCGCTGAGGTAAAATAATGTGACCTTGAGTCCTTGGGCTGCCACTGACTAGCTGGGTGAACCTGGAGAGGTTACCTAACCTCCTGAAGCCTCAGTTTTTTCCTTATAATCTACTTCATACATATAGTGTATATATATGTTATAAATACACATAAGCTAATTATTAAAAGTAGAAGATACATCAGTATTTCTCTAATAAAAAATGAGTAGTGGGGCGCCTGGGTGGCTCAGTTGTTAAGCATCTGCCTTCGGCTCAGGTCATGATCCCAGGGTCCTGGGATCGAGCCCCGCATCGGGCTCCCTGCTCAGCAGGAAGCCTGCTTCTCCCTCTCCCACTCCGCCTGCTTGTGTTCCCTCTCTCACTGTGTGTCTCTCTCTGTCAAAATAAATAAAAAATCTTTAAAAAAAAAAAATGAGTAGTTCCCTTTGAATCTAAAAGAACACTTAATAATACCTAAGATACCTAATTCAGGACAAAATACACACACACACACACACACACACACACACACACACACATCAGGCAATACAGCTATTTTAACAAAACAGAGACTGTATTAGCTCTTTATTGCTGCATAACAAATTACCTCAAAATTTAGTGGCTCATGGCAACCATCAGCTTATCCCTCTTTCTGTTTCTAGGAATCGGGAATTCGGAAAAGCCTAGGCAGTTCTGTCTCAGAGTCTCTCATGATATTGGTCAAGATATTGGTTGAAGGGGGGCGCCTGGGTGGCTCAGTCGTTAAGCATCTGCCTTTGGCTCAGGTCATGATCCCAGGGTCCTGGGATTGGGCCCCGCGTCGGGGTCCTGGGATCAGGCCCAGCATCATGCTCCCTGCTCGGCGGGAAGCCTGCTTCTCCCTCTCCCACTCCCCCTGCTTGTGTTCCCTCTCTTGTTGTGTCTCTCTCTGTCAAATAAATAAAAAATCTTTAAAAAAAAAAAGATATTGTTTGAAGGTGCAGTTATCTGCAGGCTTATATAGGGTGGAAAGTTTTGTTTCCAATGTTGCTAGACCTCATTGCTAACAAGATGAGGCTGGACACTGGAGAAAGGACTCAGTTTTTCTCCACATGAGCCTGTCTTTCAGGCTACTTGAGTGTCCTCATGACATGGTACCTGGGCTCCCCTACAGCGAGCAATCCAAGACAGCAGGGCTGAAGCTCCTGTGTCTTTTACCACATAGCTTTAGATGTCTTCCATCACCTCCAAAGTACTCACATGGAGCAGACAAGGGTGTCAACACCAAGGATGAGGGATCACCAGAAACCATCTTGGAGACTGTCACACTATCTTAAGCCAATAGTTCCTCTATGGTGGAACTTGGAGTGGACAACTTGGGGTTGACTACACGGCCCTCCCACAAACCTCCTTTGTTAGTGACATTCACAAACCACAAGCCCAATGGTACACCAGATATTTCCTGCTTATTGGAACTGACTCAAGGCCGTGGCCACATTTATTTGGTCATATGACTCAGATCAAGGCAGGCAGTATCCTTTTCCTGGGGACAGGAAGCTTCCAATGTAAGCCTGGCTATCCTCTTAAAAGGAGGTATTCTAGCCTCAGAAATGGTAGTGAATGGTCACTTTGCAATGTAAGAAAAAAATGAAGCAATGTACACAGAGAAATTTCTGAGACCTGGAGAGAAAATATATACTGCAGTGGTCACTGGTTCGTTGCCAATGGAGCATCGATTTTTACTTTTTAAGTTCTCAGCACATCTATGTTCCCTCTAGGTAGGTTCAGATATGCTCATATCACTCCTGTCTTGTGGAGCAAAACACATTACCAAGGCAGGGCTGATTATCCCATTCCATCTTCTGGATGTAACAATGGCCTGGGGCATTGTGAGCATAGTGAGCTTTTGGTCTCAGTGAATCTCAGATTTTTAAAGACACTTGGTCTTTCCTGAGAGAATAATAATGCAGACAGACTTCGGATGTACTGGGTGTCATGCTGGAATCAGGTTTAGGCTAAAGCTGGCATTGAGGAAGACAGAGGGAAGAAACAGTAGAAAAACAGTTCCTGTTAATATATTTGAAAAATTATGCTCAGCTTTCTGTAAAGCCTCATCTACCTCTAGACTTTTCAGTTATATGAGCCAATAAAGACACTTTTTTTTTTTCAAGCCAGAAGCATTTTTATTTTGCAATTACCAGCATGTAGAAACACTCCTTTTTTCCCCTCAAAGTTGTGCTGGGAGGAAATAATAATTTCCAGATCTCTAGAAGTAACCTAATGTGAGAGTAGTTTTGGATCTGGCAGTATTTTCACATTTCTTTTATTTAAAGAGCTTCTTTTCTCTCCTCTTGTAGTTTAGTGATAAGTTACGCCTCTCATTATGCAGGCTTGACTGACAATGGGGATACTTTTCTCCTCATATAATCATCAACCTAATAAAAAGGCTTAGTTCTTTCTTCTGGCCTTCATAATACAATTGAATTCATGTCCATACTGCACACAAGATGGTTTTTCTCTATTCTTATGTGTTCTTTCTCCTCAAAATTTTAAAGAATTTCAAACTCACATAAATATTGAAAAAATTTACAAAGAACAGCCATAAATATTTTACCCAGATCATTGACCAATTGTTAATATTTTTTCCCATTTGGTCTTTCTCTCTTCTTCCTGTGTGTGTGTGTGTGTGTGTGTGTGTGTGTGTGTAGATACACATAGATCCACAGATTCTATTACCCATTGGTCATAAAGACGCCTACTCCAGACGTTCCCCTCACTCCTTCTGCTTCCTGAACAATGTGGGTGATTCTCTGAGTGGCCCTGCATGGTGTGGTGTCTCCTCTTCTCTAGAGAATTATGAACAACAAACTACCTTTTCAATGGCAGCTGCTTTCTGATCTATTGGCCTCACCATAGCTGAACAATAAAATTCAAATTTAAAAACTCCTCTCTTTGTGGTTTGGTCTTTGTATGGGATAATGGGTGTCCATAGGAAGGAGACTCTTCCAGACTCTTAATGCTTGGACCCAGAAACTAGCAGAGCACCACCTCTGCCATAGTCTATTGACCAGAGCAGTAACACAGCCTGCTCACATTCAAGGGAAAGGTACATGAACCCCACCTTGCATGGGAATAAGCAAAAAAGTTTTTGCCATTCTTAGTCTGAGTCCATCTTTTTTCCACAAATTATTTATAGCCCTCTCATATACAAACCTATAGCCTCTTCCCCCCTCCCAAGAACCCAGTCTCATTATTGTTACAGCATCATTCTAGGACCCTGTCCTCTAATTCAGGTCCAGGTCCAAGGGAAGCCACTGGGGTGATGTTCACTGAGTATGGTGGCTTTCAACATGAAGGCCTATAGACTAAACAGCCAAGTTATCTGAGGTCCACAGACCCAACATAAAACAGTGAAGCCAAGATACAATAACCACAATAGACATTCCCATTGAAAGGGATGTGAGAATGGGAAACTGAGTCATAGTAGTAACTCCATTGCTCCATAGCAATTCTGAAATCTTGCTGAGCACTTGTCTTAACTGATTAGGGTGTAGTCCTATTCCCTGGAATGATTCTTTGAAATGTCTGGATCTAGGCTCCTGGTTTTACTGGCTGAGTCACTCTGCCATTTTGGTAAAGAACGTGCATTCACAGCTGAAGAGATTTTTGGGCTTTCTACCTGCCTTTGGAAGATCTAGGAACCAAAGGCCTCTTTTCACTTTCTACTCTCTCTCATTGTTTTTAACAAATCATTATGGGATTCATTCTATGATCTCCAAGTCATTCCCCCAGATCTTGTCAGATAGGCCTTTCTGTATTTATACCCAGTATGAAACTTTTGTGGGACAGGGCCCCTGAGGCTCCTAGGAGTCTTAGAAAGGGACTACAAGTCAACCTGTTCAGATCCCTAGAAAGTTTTTGCTTAAATGAAACACTCAATTAGATCCTTCTAACTACAGAAACAGAAAGTCCTACAGGGGCATCCTGGATTGATCTTTGCCCTGAAGTCATTACTTATTTTATATATTTTTTTTTCAGGGAAGGGCTGGTAATATGAAACCATTTTATTTTTAAATCCAGAAAGTCCTAGCTCCTTTATATTATTTTATAAATTATAAAAAACCAAACGGCTCATTGTTAGTTCATCTCTTTCTTTTTGTATTTTTTCATAATATATTAGTTCCCCAGAACTGCCATAACAAATTGCCACCAACCGGTAACTTATTCTCTCACATTTCTGGAGGCCACAAGTTCAAAATCAAGTGTTGGTAGGGCCATGCTCTTTCTGAAGATTCTAGGGAATAATCTGTTCCTTTCCCTTCTCTTTGCTGCTGGTGCTGCCAGCAATTCTTGGTGTTCCTTGGCCTGTAGACACATCACTCCAATCTTTGCCTCTATTGTAACATGGCATTTCCCTGTTTGTGTCTTTCTGTGTGTTTATGTCTCTTCTCCTTATAAGGACACCAATCACTAATATTTTCAAACCCTTATTAATAATCTCCTTGACGCTCTTCCAACTTCTATCACTCAATCCCAAAGTCAATGCCACATGTTTGCTGTTTTTTAATACACAGTCCCACACACACACACACACACACACACACACACATTTATATAGTGAAACAAATTTTCAGAAATCATGACGGTATAGATCATGTCTTAGTACCTTGGCAAATGTCTTCTAAGAGGCTATTCTAGAGGAGCCAGAGTTACTCAGCTGAGAGCCCTGAAAAGAGGGTCTCACTAAATTAAGAGACTCTCCTTGCATGATGGGTGAAATAAGGAGCCCCATGTCATAGAAAATTACATGCCCCCCCAAAAAAAGAAAAGAAAAGGAAAGCACATGGCAAGGAAATGCAGATGGCCTATAGGATGGAAAGGCAGCCTTAGCTGACAGACAGTGAAAAAGCATTCAGCTACAAGGAAATGAATTCTGCCCAAATTCTGAATGAGTTGAGCAGAATATTCTCCCTTTATCAGGCCTCCAGATAAAAATGCAGCCTAACTGACATACTCCAGCCCTGTAAGACACTGAGCAGAGGTCCTAGTTACATTGTACTTTGATCCTTGACTCATGGAAACCATGAGGTAATAAATGTATGTGTTTTATACTGCTAATTTTGTGATAATTCATAACACAGCAATTGAAAACTAATATACTTTATAAAACACAATTAAAAAGTAAGTAAAAGAAATTAGTTAGGAAAGATGAAGGAATAGGAAGATCCTGAGCTCACCTTGCTTCTCAGACACACTGTGGCAACAACTACATCTATAAGCTGACGGGAAATGACCCAAAGACTGGCAGAACAGATCTTCCACAGCTAGTCATAGCAAGATGGCCACATCAAAAAGGGTAGGAAAGGTGGAGATGTGATCAGAAACCAAACCCTCAACACGACTAACCACAAATAGGAGGGAGATCACAAACAGAGAAGCAAGGGGACCAGACAATAACACATCAGGCCCTGAGCCCTGGGAACCCACACTGGGAAGACAGAGCACCCATGTCTGGCTTTGGAAACCAACAAGGCTAATTTCTGGGACTGCCAGAGGGTGAGAGGAAACTAAGTCTCTGCCCATAAAAACCTAGCTAGCTAAATAACAGTCTGAGACATAGCACAGAAGCAGCAATTTGAAAGCACCAGGAGTAAACATGAAGGAGATTTACTGACTAATCTTAGAATGTGTGCTGGAGGGGCAGGAATCTTCATATTTCTCAGGAAACAAAAGTGTTGGCAAGTACCATTTTTCTAGCCCTCCCCTAGCCTAGATGGCCAGACTTGGGAGGCAGTGCTTTCTCATTTCCTGCTAGCATGGCGTGCCTCTCTCTAGCAGTCCCCTACAGACCCAGCCCATCCAACTTACTTGCCTCAACAGGGAATCATCTATAGCAGCTCCTGCCACACATGACAGGGAGCCCTAGCTGACCTGCTCCAGTCCAAATGGTTCCTGCCCTGGGGAGTGGGAGAAGATAACCCCACACACCAGCATGCATACAGTTCCTGTAGCCTGGCCTCTTAGTTGGCTGCATAGGGAGCAAGCCCTTCTCTTTGAGGTGCCTGCAGCCATACTAAAGAGTATAGCTAACTGCAGAAAGAGGCTAACTGCAGAAAGCTAGGCTGAATGCTGGCCCTATTCACCAATGAGCTTGTGATGGCTATAGCCAGGCTTTTCAACAGTGCAGGGAGCAAACCTTGCCTAGTGCACTCACAGCAGGCAAAGCAAGTCACCGCAACCAGATGGGCTGAAGGCAAATGTGGCTCAGCCACAAAAGGAGGGTGCAAGCTGTCCACATGCAGAACACCCCTGGAACACCTGGTTCTGGTGACCAGGGTGGGGTTGCACCACTGGGAACCAAATGACATTATCTATATTAAGGCCACTACTTTCAAGACCAGGATATATAGCTGACATACCTAATACATAGAAAGAAACACAGAAAATTAGACAAAATAAGGAGCAAAGGAATATGTCCCAAATGAAAGAACAGGACAAAATCACAGAAAACGAGCTAAATGAAGTGGACATAAGCAATATGCCTGATAAAGAGTTCAAAGTAATGGTCATAAAGATATTCACTGGACTTGAGAAAAGAGTGGATGAAGTTCAACAAAGAGATAGAAAATTAAAAACAAAATAAAACAGAACTGAGGAATACAATAATTGAAATGAAATAGAGATTAGAGGAAACCAACAGCAGATTCAGGACCAAATGATTTGGGAGGTGAATTCTACCAAACATTTAAAGAAAGGTTAATACCTATTCTTCTCAAGCTATTCCAAAAAAAGAGAAGAGGAGGGAAACCTCTAAATATGTTCTATGAGGCCAGTGTTCTCTTATATCAAAACTAAACAAAGACACCACAAACAACAACAACAACAACAACAACTACAGGCCAATATCTTTGATGCAGAGAGATGCAAAGTTCCTCAACACAATGTTAGCAAACCAAATTTAACAATATATTAAACAGATTATTCACCATGATCAAGTAGAACGTATTACAGGGTTGCAAGTATGATTCACTATTTGCAAATCAATTAACGTGATACACTGGGGTGCCTGGGTGGCTCAGTCATTAAGCATCTGCCTTCGGCTCAGGTCATTATCCCAGGGTCCCGGGATCGAGCCCCGCATCTGGCTCCCTGCTCAGCAGGAAGCCTGTTTCTCCCTCTCCCACTCCCCCTGCTTGTGTTCCCTCTCTCACTATGTCTCTCTCTGTCAAATAAATAAATAAAATCTTAAAAAAAATTAATGTGATACATGATATTAATAAGAAGGATAAAAACCATATGATTATCTCAATAGATGCAAAAAAAAGCATTTGAGAAAATACAACATCCATTCATGGTAAAAACTCTCAATAAAGTGGGTTTGGGGGACCATACTTCGACATAATAAAGGTAATATATGAAAACCCCACAGCTAACATCATACTCAATGGTGGAAACCTGAAAGCTTTTCCTCTAAGATCAGGAAATAAACAAGGATGTCCACTCTTACCACTTTTATTCAACACAGTACCAGAAGTCCTAACTGCAGAAATCAGACAACAAAAAGAAAGAAAAGGCATCCAAATTGGTAAGTAGGAAGTACAACTGTCACTCTTTGCAGATGACATGATACTATGGTAAAAAAAAAACAAAAACAAAAAACTCAACTCCACCAAAAAAGTGATTAGAACTAATAAATTCAGTAAAGTTGCAGGATACAAAATTAATATACAGAAATCTGTTGCATTTGTACACACTAGTAAGGAAGTAGCAGAAAGAGAAATTAGGAAACAATCCCATTTACAATTGCACCAAAAAGAGTAAAATATCTAGAAATAAATTTAACCAAGGAAGTGAAAGACCTGTACTCTAAAAACTTTAAGACACTGATGAAAGGAACTGAAGATGACACAAATAAATGGAAAGATATACCATGCTCATAGATTTGAAGAATTAATATTTTAAAAATATCCATGGTACCCAAAGCAACCTACAGATTCAATGTAATCCTTATCCAAATACCAATAGCATTTTTTTAAAGAAATAAAGCAAATAATCCTAAAATTTATATGGAAGCATAAAAGACCTTGAATAGTCAAAGAAATCTTGAGAAAGAACAAAGCTTGAAGTATCACAATCCCAGATTTCAAAATACACTACAAATACACAGACAGTCTCTTCAATAAATGGTGCTGGGAAAACAGGACAGCTACATGAAAAAAATGGATCACTTTCTTACACCATAAATAAAAATAAACTCAAAATGGATTAAAGACCTAAATGTGAGAAGTGAAACCATAAAACTCCTAGAAGGTAACACAGACAATCATCTCTGAGACACTGGCCTTAGCAACATATTTAAGGATATGTCTCCCTAGACAAGGGAAACAAAAGCAAAAGTCAACTATTGGGACCATACCAATATAAAAACCTTTTGAGCCAACAAAATGAAAGGAAAACCTACTGAATGGGAGAAGATATTTGCAAATGATATATCTAATAAAGAGTTAATATCCAAATACAACTCAAAACACACAAAAAACAATCTGATTAAAAATGGGGAGAGGGAAATAAGTCAAACAGAGAAAGACATGTATCATATGACCTACTGATATGAGGAATTCTTAATCTCAGGAACCAAACTGAGGGTTGCTGGAGTGGTGGGGGGTGGGAGGGATGGGTGGCTGGGTGATAGACACTGGGGAGGGTATGTGCTATGGTGAGTGCTGTGAATTGTGCAAGACTGTTGAATCTCAGATCTGTACCTCTGAAACAAATAATGCAATATATGTTAAGAAAAAAAAAAAAGAAGATAGCAGGAGGGGAAGAATGAAGGGGGGGAAATCGGAGGGGTAGATGAACCATGAGAGACGATGGACTCTGAAAAACAAACTGAGGGTTCTAGAGGGGAGGGGGTTGGGAGGATGGGTTAGCCTGGTGATGGGTATTAAAGAGGGCACGTTCTGCGTGGAGCACTGGGTGTTATGCACAAACAATGAATCATGGAACACTACATCTAAAACTAATGATGTAATGTATGGGGATTAACATAACAATAAAAAAATTTTTTAAAAAATGGGCAGAGGACCTGAATAAGTATTTTTCCAAGGAAGACATACAAATTGTCAACAGACACATGAAAAGATGCTCAGCATCACTAATCATCAGAGAAATTCAAATCAAAACCACAATGAGATATCACCTTACAGCTGTGAAAATGGCTAGTATGAAAAAGACAAGCTATAACAAGTATTGGTAAAGATAGGGAGAAAAGGGATCCTTAATGCACTGTTGGAGGAATGTGAATTGGTGCAGTCACTGTGAAAAACAGTATGGAGTTTCCCCAAAAAATTAAAAATAGAAATACCATATGATACAGCAATTCCACTATTGGGTACTTACCCAAAAAACACAAAAATGCTACTTCAAAAAGATATATGTACCCATATATTTCTTGCAGCATTATTTACAATAGCCAAGATATGGAAGCAACCCAAGTGTCCATTGATAGTTAATGGATGAAGAAGATGTGGCGTGTGTGTGCATTTACACACACATACACACACACTGAATTACTCAGCCATAAAAAATAATGAAATCTTGCCATGTGTGACAACATGGACGGACCTAGAAGGAATTATACTAAGTGAAATGAATCAGCCAGAGAAAGACAAATACCTTATGATTTCACTTATATGTGGAATCTAAAAAAACCCAACAAATAACCAATAAACCCAAACTTTTTAAAAAAACAATTTAAATTCAATTAATTAACATATAATGTATTATTTGTTTCAGGGGTACAGGTCTGTGATTCATCAGTCTTACACAATTCACAGCGCTCACCATAGCACATACCCTCCCCAATGTCCATCTCCCAGCTACCCCATCCCCCCCACCTTTGCTCCAGCAACCCTCAGTTTGTTTCCTAAGATTAAGAGTCTCTTACGGTTTGTCTCCCTCTCTGGTTTCATCTTGTTTCATTTTCTCTTCTTTTCCACTATGATCCTCTGCCTTGTTTCTCAAATTCCACATATCAGTGAGATCATATAATAATTGTATTTCTCTGATTGACTTATTTCACTTAGCATAATACCCTCTAGTTCCATCCACGCCACTGCAAGTGGCAAGATTTCATTTTTTGATGGTTGTGTAATATTCCATTATATTATATATTATATATATAACACATCTTCTTTATCCACTCATCAGACAGACTCTTAAATACAAAGAACTGATGGTTTCCAGAGGGGAGGTAGGTGGGTGGATTGATCGGTGAAATAGGTAAAAGAAATTAAGAGGTACAAACTTCCAGTTATAAAATAAATAGGTCGTGGAGATGAAAAATACAGCATGGGGAATACAGTCAGTAATACTGTAATAACATTGTATGGTGACAGATGGTGACCAGACTTACTGTGCTAAACGTTAAGTAGTGCACACAATTGCACAATCACTGTGTGGTACACTTGAAATACAAATTGTATGTCACTGTACTTTAGTAATAAAAAATAAGTAAAAAAATAAAAGTAAAAATGAAATCAGTAAGGCAACTTTATCTCTAATATAATCTTATTTAGAGGGTGTATATACTTCTATGATAAAAAGATTGGGAAAAAAGCAACAAACCATTAAGACTATCTCAAGAGGCTGGGGTTACAGGTGATTTCCATAGTCCTTTTAATTCTTCCATGGATTTTACACATTTAGTAGAATAAAACATTTCAAAAGAAATCATTAAAAAAAAATCAGAAGTAGATACTTGATAGAAACACAAAGTGTTTGACTTTCATTGAGAGAGTGACATGATTTGTGTCCCAGACTTCATTCTATCTCTAAAGGGCTACTCAATCTACATTAGCATATTATCTCTGAGTAGAAACAGTTAATTCCTAACCTCCTTTTAACATCTTATATTTGGTGGTTTTACTGTCCCTTTACCAGGTCAAAATTTCTTTGCCGTATTCACTAAAGTTTAGGGACTCTTGTAGTATCTGTAAGTCTTGATTCTTTTGAATTAAAAGTGAAATTACATGAAATGTCAGTAGTATCTTCAATCTCCTAATATTAACACATAATATGAACACTTTACATTACTACTACTATAATTATTATTACTACACCTATTACCAACTATTACTACTACTACTTTCTACTACTACTACTGGTACACAAATTTCTCCCACCTCCAAAAAACTTCAACACATCCTTAAGTCTTACTTCAATATTGTCCCCATCTTCAGTATTATCATTTAAGAAGAACCATGTATTAAGATACTTGAATATTTCAGAAACCAACCTTTGAATAGGACTCAAAAAAATACATGCTGACTAAAGCTACAGCACCATGTAAGATGATTTGGGAAAGCTTTACCATAAATTATGTGACAATGAAAAAAGGAAGAATTTGTTATCACTCAGAAAAATGCCCTATTTGTAGCTTCCTTAAAAGATAATTAGAGTAAATGAACACTCAATACATGTGGCAATTAAGCCAGACTAGAAATAAACATGCATTTTTTTTTCTGAATTTTTGCTCCACATTCATCAGTACTGCTAAATTAAATGTATGGATTTGTGTTAATTGTTAAAAGGACTAAATTACTAAATTGATAGGATTGCTGATATAACTCTATTCCACATTTACTATATTTTTGTTCATTCACCTCTTACATGCCATTTTTGTTGTTTTGGTGGTGATAAAAGTTATTGGGTTCTGACATACCGTTACATAATCAAATCTTAGGGAAAACAGGATAACTGTAACAAAACGATGAAGAAATTAAGTAGATGGTTAGTTGGTTTCCAAATTTCATTAGATTACAAAATTTGTCCCTGTTGGCTCTGTATTTTTATAGGAAAAGAGCTCTAAACTGGTTGCTTTTATGGAAGGAGCCAGCCTATATGAGAATTTCTAAATAGAAAGAACGTGCCATAGGAGATCTTGAAATATTTGGATCTTTTGCATACCTTTTCAGTATACGATACAATGATTTTGTAAACTAAAATTACAAAAGAAAGAAGAGTATTTATATCAGCACACAAGTAAGGGCCACAATATCTCTTAATGCTCTGAATGAACTTGATTTGGCTCCAGGGGCTAATTCTTCTAACTTTAAGAGCCTAAGTGATTACCTATTATTTATTATATTACTTAATTAAAAATGCTAAGGGACACCTGGGTGGCTCAGTCCCTTAAGCATCTGACTCTTGATCTCAGCTCAGGTCTTGATCTCAGGGTCTTGAGTTCAAAGCCTCATGCTGGGCATGGAGCCTACTTAAAAAAAAATAAATAAAAGTTAAAAATATGTTTTTAACAAATAAAAATGCTAAGTAAAATGCCATCTATTATCATCAATTTGCTTTTTAATATTTATTTGGCATGTGAAGACTCCAACTTTCCATGTAATAATTATGAAATGAGACTATTAATATGCTGGCTTATGCACTGAGATCAGCAAAGGTCATATCTAGTGTCATTTGTAGTCTTTTTTCACATAATTTTCTTGTGATGAAAATAATATTGAATTATATATGTACGTTCTATTTAAGAAGCATGATATATAGAATTTTACAAAACTTTAGCCATATTTTTTTAAAATTTAAGAAATTTTAAATTTTTTAAAATTAAGAAAATTTTCTCAAAGAAAATTTCCAGATGAAGAAAGTAATTGTTGAGGTATCTCAAAGATTAATATTTATGCTTTATTTCTTCACATTTTACTGAGTTCACACACACAAAAAAGAGTATCTTACTGAAACTCACTGTAAAGTTAGTAAAGAGAGACTCAACTTTTATTTTTTTATTTCAAATCAAAAATAGCCATAATAAACTGCTACCTTTTTGACATGGTATTTTTCATTTACTTTCTCATTAAAATTACTTTTTATATCAGAGTTATTATGGAGGAAGCATTACAAGGAGAAACAAAATAAATGTATATATTTCTACATATTCTGACCCAAATTTTTATGAGCATTCCAGGCATGCTGAATTTATTAGCAATGGCTTCCACACAGGGAAAGCATTTTAGGTTATAGTATCACTGCCTACTTTCTTTTACGACGAGGGCCTGAGGTTTCATATTCAACAGCAGAATGGACAAAAGCATCATCTGGGAATATACGACACACAGAAAGTAGATAATTAAAATGGAATTTGTAACATCTATATAGAAATGTACTGTTGCACAATATCTATTCGTTAGTCTGCTGGGTCTTAAACTAAGCAGGAATAATACCGAAGGTTATTCATCATTCAATTTTCACAGCAGTGCATCAGCATGAATTTATTTAGCACAGCCACTTGCATTATTTTGACACATTAGAAAAAAAAATTGTTCCGTCTAATTGGCCTTCAAACTCCCACTTCCACCAGTATGTTGTGTTAATCTATTATTATTTCATAGGATCTGTGCTACGTGGCACATCGTGAAGGCTGCCCAGCTTTAGATCTGCTAACAAAGTTTCATTGTGCCATCCCCACATCCCCTTTAATCACTCTCCTCTGCTTCTGTTGCGGTGATTATAAAAGCGGACATCTTCAAAGAAAGTCAAGACAGACATGAAATCTACAGTCGCATTCTCGAGTCAAGCCCAGGTGGAACCTCACTGTCTGAAGAGCTGAGAGGTTCTGAAGGCTGAAAGCAGAGGCAGATGAGCCCGGTGCCATGAGGACCCCAAATACCTTTTTTCTCTCATTTGGTTATCTTCAAGCAGCTTTATCGGAGTCCATCACTGAGAATTGTTCACAACCCCGATTCCATCAGATGTCAAGATAAAGTGATTTCACAGAAAAAATCATCTGAGAAACGAGGTGCTTTTAGGATTATATCACACCCTTCACTTGTTTATAGACAAATGCTTTGACTGAGATGCTTTAGAAGATAGAGCTGCCTAAAAAATACTTTCTGGGTTTCCAGGCCTATTTCGTGTTTCTCTTTTCTTTGCTAACTTCTTTTGTTCCCTCACTGCTTCCTTAATCTCACTTATTATCTTGCCTTATATTGGATTCGTGAAATGAGAAGCATTCATTTAGGAACTGTGAATTCCTCCCACTGAGTAAGAACTACGCACATCTGCTCACAGGCACCCTACCTTTTCTATTGGACAAAGGCTCCCTGCTTTTATCAAAGGTGAACTTGAACTTCTCTGCTTCAGTTCTGGGTCTCATTTCCTCTCACCTCAGCAAACTTGTGCTTAAAATGACTCTCTTCCTAACATCATCAATTTCTTCCGTCCACTGGATTACTCTCATCAGTGCGTAAACATGCTTTAGCACCACTTAAAACAAACCAACCCTGCTGTCCCACATCTTCTCCTACTGTCTCACCATTACTCCTCTTCACAAAAAAACATTTTGAAAGAGATGCCTAGAATTACGCTCCACATTATTTATCAACATTACCCAACTCTTGCCATTCTTGCTTCTTCTAACACTGCTTCTAATTATTTTGCTCACATATTTCAAAATAAATCTCAGACATCTTATCTTTTGTTCATAAACACACCAACATATATCTCTCAGATTAAGTCATTTAAAAGTAAGTATAATATTAATGCCATACTTAACAAAATACCAGTAATCCTGAATGATTTAATATCCAGTTAACAGTGTTAACTTCAAAATATTTAAGTGTTCGCAGTTATATTCCAAAATAGAAATGCTCAGATCCAGTTGCGGAAACTCAATTTTAAAATATCCAGTTAAGGGTGCCTGGGTGGCTCAGTCGGTTAAGCGTCTGCCTTCGGCTCAGGTCATGATCCCAGGGTCCTGGGATCAAGTCCCGCATCGGGCTCCCTGCTCTGTGGGGAGCCTGCTTCTCCCTCTCCTCCCCACTTGTGCTCTCTATCTCACTATCTCTGTCTCTCTCTCTCAAATAAATAAAATCTAAAAAAATTTAAAAAAATTAAAAAAAATAAATAAAATATCCAGTTAATGCCCAATTGTTCTTAATTGTATCACAAGTACAGTGTCCCCATTATCCTTTTTTTAAAAATTTTATTATGTTATGTTAATCACCATACATTACATCATTAGTTTTTGATGTAGTGTTCCATGATTCATTGTTTGCATATAACACCCAGTGCTCCATGCAGAACGTGCCCTCTTTAATACCCATCACTAGACTAACCCGTCCTCCCACCCCCCTCCCCTCTAGAACCCTCAGTTTGTTTCTCAGAGTCCATCGTCTGTCATGGTTCGTCTCCCCCTCCGATTTCCCCCCCTTCATTTTTCCCTTCCTACTATCTTCTTCTTTTTTTTAACATATAATGTATTATTTGTTTCAGAGGTACAGGTCTGTGATTCAACAGTCTTACACAATTTATAGCATATGGCCATTTTTTAAAATTAATTAATTTATTTATTTGACAGAGAGATTGAAAGCACACACAAGCAGGGGGAGCGGCAGGCAGAAGGAGAGGGAGAAGCAGGCTCCCCCCTGAGCAGGGAGCCCGACTCGGGACTCGATCCCAGGACCCTGGGCTGAAGGCAGTCGTTTAACCAACTGAGCCACCCAGATGCCCCCTCATCCTTTTAAAATGCCACTTATTTTTTGAAGCAACTGGATCATATATACCATGGAATTCCTCTGATTACATTTTCTTGATGTCACCTGACATGTCCCTCTATCCTCCATATTTCTTGCAAGTTGACAGATCTAGAGGTTTAATTTGATTAAGGTTTGATATTTGGGTTTTTGTGGGTGAGATGTCGATACTGGTTACATTGCCAAGGATTCTCACCTGAAGAAATAAAGTCACCTTTCTTCCCTAATTCTCCCCTTTTATAAACGTAATTTTTTTGACCTTCTAATAGTGCCAGCTCACCCCATCTCCTACTTCATGTGCAACAGATAACTTCTCTGCTACTTCAAAAGGAAAGCTGTTAGGAGGAAAATCTCCCAACATCCTGCTACTGAATTAGTAAACGTACCCACATAAACACTTGAGTTTGTTTTTGTTAAAACTGGAAGTGATGTTTTTCCTAAGACTCACCCAACCCTTAGAGAACATGCTCCATTGACTCCTCTCTTCTAGTTCAACTTATTTTTTTCTGCTTTTATTCCGTTAGCTTTTGAACAAGCTCCTATTTAAAAAATAATCAAAGAACTCTCTTTTAGTCCCTCAACCTTCTCCAGCTAATTTGTTCATCCTGATTCATAACAAAACCCTTTGAAGGAATTTTTTACACTCGTCACGAATTCTTTCTTACCGCCCACTCATTTCTCAACCCATTGCAATCTGGCTTCTTCATCCCAATAGTTCCACTGAAATTTCAGTTGCTAAGGAAATTAGCAATTTCTACATCACTAAATCAAATGAGCATCTCTCAGTCTTACCTTGCTTTACTGCCTAGAACTATTTGTCAGTCTGGATAACGACTCCTTTCTTGAAAACTTCCTCTGCTTTGTTAAAACATAACCTAATTTTGGCATACCTCAAAAACCAACCAACCAACCAAACAAACAAAACCCAATACTCTCGGCTACTTAGGAGCCACCCCCAAAAGAATAATTTTTAGCCAACTGTCACTTCTGTTGGAGTGACACAATTACCACCAGAGGAGGATCTCCAAACTGACCCCTCTGGAATATAGTATGATCATAGTTCCAAGATTTGTTCTGCCTCTATTTTTTTATAATTTCAATCTCTGCTATAAAAAACCCTCATTAATTCCTAATGTCCATTTCCTTCATTTAGAGAGTTTTAATCAAGATAGTTAACCACTTAGGAGAAAAGTCAGTCTTAAAAATATACTCTTTCGGGTGCCTGGGTGGCTCAGTTGGTTAAGCGACTGCCTTCGGCTCGGGTCGAGATCCCAGAGTCCTGGGATCGAGCCCCGCATCGGGCTCCCTGCTCGGCGGGAAGCCTGCTTCTCCCTCTCCTACTCCCTCTGCTTGTGTTCCCTCTCTCGCTGTCTCTCTCTTTGTCAAATAAATAAATAAAATCTTAAAAAAAAAAAAAGTGTACTCTTTCTATTTTATTTTACTCCAGACAAACAAGATTTTCTTTCTTCCAAAATCAGCTAATTAGAATGGGTGAATGGAGACCGGAAACAGAATTCCTGATCACTGTATCTAAGAAATGTTTATGCAGCTGATAAAGCAGTATTTTTTTTTTTAAATTCTAGAGCCCCAAGGATTTAATTAAAAGTGGATTCAAATAACGAATAGAAGGGCGAGGTGGTCTTGCTGGACAAGCCATTTTTATAATTACCAGCTTCATTCTCACAATTCTATAATATATATTAGAGCAGCCTCAGAATAGATGCTCTAATACATACATATATATGATTCTCATTGCTCGTTTGTGAGTAAAATATTTTTATAAAGATATTTTTATGGATTTTTGCAAATATTTTTAAACAATTTTTATAAAGATACTCTACAGAAATAATACTACTATTAAGAAGAGACTCACACAATCACAACTGGATATGTGACACTGACTTACTATCCTTGTTAAGTCTGTCTGAGGACTACGTTGGTCTTAGTTCTACTGCACTACAGAGAATTTTATTTCTATTATGAAAGGAAATACTGTCTAGACTCTTTGTCACGTATTATCTGACATCATACATGATAATGCATTGATACTGGAAAGAATCTAATTACTTAGTTAATATTACCTGGTAGTTATCACATAAAACTTGATTAAAAGTCAAGGTAAGCATGGTAACATCAATTTTGTCTTATTTGTGCATAAATTATTTGATTGTGATCTGGCTGTACTTTCTACTGAATTTTTATTAAATTAGTTAAGATAATATTTTGGAGTACTTATTCCATAATCGGGCAAAACATTATTATTGCATAGTGAGTTATACAGCTGAATATGCTATCCACTTCTACTCATTGAAATAAATACAGATTTAAGTATACCATTACGTAAAACTAAGAAAGATGTAGTGATAATGTATGGCATATATATGACCAGTAAACTCAGACCAACGATTCGGAAGTCTAAGGATCCTGAGGAATCTAAAATGTGAAACTGTGCTCTGTAAAATGCGAAATGTAAAACTGGTTGTATTGATGTAGAGATTCTAATTTGATTCTTTTTTCTTTTTTTTTTTAGGTTTTTATTTATTTATTTGACAGAGAAAGAGAGAGAGCACAAGCAGTGTGAGCGGCAGGCAGCGGGGGAGGGAGAAGCAGACTCCCCACTGAGCAGGGAGCCCGATGCGGGACTCGATCCCAGGATCCTTGGATCATGACCTGAGCTGAAGGCAGAGGATTAACTGACTGAGCCACCCTGGCACCACTCTAATTTGATTCTTTATCTCAATATAAGTAATATCCAATTTTCACAAGACTGTCAAGGTGTGAAATAAAAGCACTTTACCTCACATGTATGCATGCATACACATTCTATCAATTTATTATTTATCCATGTGCATGAATATGTCAGAAACCTAGGGTTGTGTGTGAGTAGATAAAATTTTGTACTCCAAAGCACTACAAAATATTAGAATTATTTCTTTGAATTAATTAGGATAAGAAAAGGTCTTCATTTATGCAAAAGAATGCATTGACTTTCAGGACAGACTCCAAATTACAGAAAAATTTATGAAAATATTCTACAATCAGCAAAGATTATTCATTCTAATAAAGTAAAAATAACAGAGGTTCTAATACTAATATATTTTTAGGTTATTGGAGTTATATTGCCAATAGTATATCAAGGTTGGCATACAACAGTATATGACTGCAGAGTACCTCAGTTTACTCTTTAGTTCCTAACTACCACTGACTGGTAGTAAGCAGCTTCATGGTTTACCAGAAGGAAAATTATCCTTTTTGTTCATTTCAGATTTTCCCATTGAAAACAATGAGCAAGGTTATATATTTATTCAACTGTAATTCAACTACACTAGTAGTTATTTATTCAAAAGCAATTATACTAGTAGACATTTATGCAGGAGAAATTCAAAGGAAATGAAGTACCCTAGTAGATGTTTATTGAGGAGAAATTTAAGTAGGTATTTGTGTCCACACAACACTTGTACATGAATGTGCACCACACATTTATTTATAAAAGCCCAAACTGAAAAGAATGCAAATATCCATCAAGCGGTGAATGGATAAGCTATGGTACATCCACACAGTGAAATGCTACTTGGCCATCAAAAGGCATGAACTGCTGCTATCCACAAAATAAAGGTATCTGGATACCATTATGCTAATCGAAAAAATAAGACATAAAAGATTATGTACTGTATGAGTCCATTATATGAAATTCTGGACAAGGCAAAGCCACTCTATGAGTCAAAAGGCATTACATTAGCCAGTTGGAGCCAAGTGTAGAAGGATTAACTCCAAAAGTGTGCAAGGAAAACGTTGTGGGTAACAAAAATACTCTGTATATTTCATCTTTCAAGGTGGATGTCACTTCCTCAGGAAATTCATTTCTGGTTCCTGGGCTTTTGTTGTCCACTTCCTATCATTTTCTTTATCATTCTCTGCTATAATTATCAATTCATTCCTGTATGCTCGGCTCCCAGTATGCCTTTTAGGGGACAAGCGAATTACATTGTTTTGCTTTTCATGGAATTCTATCGTTCAAGTCCAAGCTAACCCATGGGCATTTCTTTGATGATATAATCTGTATGTGCATAGTCCATATAACAGATACTCATGATACGTAGCTACTGAGCCTCTGAAATGTTTCTAGTAAGACTGAGGAAGTAACTATTTGTTTTCAATTGATTTAATTTTAATCAATTTAAATTTAAATAGCCATATGTGGTTTGTGGCTATTGCATAGCACTGGTCTAAACAATGGCATCTCATATTGAATCAACCTAAAAATGCCAAATAAATAAAATGTATGGCTGCATAAATAAATTACACATGTTCTATAGTTTTAAAAATTTGTCATGCAGAATTGAGAAGACTTTTGGCATAAGACTGACTTGTCAGTGATTCTGGACTCTTTTATCATGCAGTCACTTTGTAAAGAGGTGAAATGAATGCCAATTTCTTTTTTTGATGGTACTTTATGCTCTCAGGTATGGGGGAGAGGGGCTTTGGCAGCTTCTCCATTCTGTAATTCAGTGCCCCTGCCCCTGTCCTCTGGACAAGAGATGGTATTTTTCCCTTTTTATAATAAAGGTCTTGAGATTTACTCTGATTTGACTGTTTAGGTCATATCCCACCCTAATTAATCCCAGGGACCAGTGGAATATGGTGTTTAGGACAGAGGAGTAAAGTTTACTCCTTTGAGAAACATTTGGACTGAGAACAGAGAAGCAAGGTGCTTTCCAGAAAAAAAATCAGAGTATGGGTACTAAAAATGGGAAACGTATAACAGGTGGCTGAAAAATCATTAATGTTCATTCAGAGATGCTCTAAATAATTTGAATTCCTTGCTTCTTTTGAAAAGAAAGGATTTAGAAACCTTTTAGTAAGGAAGAACGTGTTATGCCTTTTAGTGTCATTCAGAGTAATCAAAATGAAACTACCACAATGTGTCCCTCAAAGAAAGGACTGTCCACTGTTTTGATCATTCCATTAATTCTAAAGTAAGGTTGACCTATTACTTATTACCTTGTCTTTGTTACTGACACTTTCAACAAATATTGATACTTTTGTTGGTTTTTCAAAGGTAAGTCATAGTCATTTTGTTTTTTAAGTGGTTAGTTATATATTTCACTAGAACAGAGCCGACATAAATAAAATCATGGCAGCCCAAAAGCCTTAGTTCTAGGATG
Organism: Phoca vitulina; assembly: GCF_004348235.1. NCBI lineage: Eukaryota > Metazoa > Chordata > Mammalia > Carnivora > Phocidae > Phoca > Phoca vitulina. The sequence continues at coordinate 72,566,903 of NW_022589707.1, read as the reverse complement.
GACTTGAGAGTAAAAGTATTGAACTAATCTATTTTCTAGGTGTAGAAACTGAATTCCACATAGTTTGGTTACTCAATGTCATTTAATGGGCGAACTGGGAATTAAATCATTTATGTCCTATATTAGTATTCTTTCAGATCTCTTAACAGTCGACAATTCTCATGAATATTTCTGGTAAAATAAAAAGATATCTTTTGTTAAATGCATTTATGATAATATTCACGCATCTTGAGGTGTGGGATGGGAATAGATTAAATACAAATTAAATACAAAAATCACAGGAAGTAGAAGGGAAGAGAGGCCCTCCCATAAATTTAACAAAGGTCCAATGCATGTCACACGAGCAAGAGGGTCACATATTCAAATGACAGAGGCTAGTGTACTTCCTCCTCTGATGGTCAAAGAAATGACACCTAACTAAGTGGAACTCTGGGTCAGGTGTTGCTGTGAATTTTAAAAGCAGCTTCAGTAGTGTATCCCATGAAGGCTATAAAATTGCATGTGTTCCTTTTTATTGATTTTTTTTAAATATAAGGCACACAATAACATATGGTAAATGGGGTGGGGGAGGTTATATTACCATTTTCTTGTTTACTTACCCTGAGGTCTCTTTACAATACACGTTTTCTTTACAAATACATTTCTCTCAATCGTTTGTGTAAATACACTTTACAACACTGTAAAAAGCACATTCTTCTCAGGCTTCTCTTTGAGGCTTGTTTTCTTTGAGGTATTTGTTGCTTTAAAATATCAGGGGAAATACTCAAAATCCATTCTATTCCATTGTAAGACATAAAAGGACAAAAGATATTTTAGTATGATTTGAGAATACAGTGATTTTTCTTTAGCATAGCATAAGGCCACTTTTGATCTGGTCATGTATAAATTCAGATGCATATCCATCACACATTTCTATATATTCTGTGGCCCAACCATAATAAATAACTACTAAGTTATTTATTAAGTGGTACTTTGCTAAGCACTGCTAGGTACTATGTTAAGCACTTTACATACATAATATGAAACTTCACAACTCTGTGACAGGGGTGTTATATAATCCTCATTTTACTGCAGCATAAGCAGAAACTTAGATAAGGTTAGTTAAGTTTGCAAGGTCACTGTTGGTAGTAGATGGAAGGATTTCAATCTCTACAGGATCCTAAGCCTAGGCTATTACACTCAGTGCCATATAAACTGCCTCATACTTCTTTCTCAGAAACCATCATGTTATTTAATACCCTCATGTTTTTATGTATTCAATTTTCATTGCCAGAAATGTCCTTAATCCTGTCCATCAGAAAAACACCTGTACATCCTTCCACCAAAATCTCAGATGAAGCTTCAGCCTCTCTTGTCCCTCCACTCTACACCATGATACTTATGATAGGGCACAGTAATTACTTGTTTTCTAGTAAGATGTTTTCTCGGGCTGTGAATTCCTTGGAAGTAAACTGTGTATTATATATCTTTGACCCTGCAGTCTATCATGTTTCAAGAATCTTTCTACAAAAAAAAAATTAAAAAAAAAATAAAACAGGGATACATGATAAACATGAGCATACTGCACCAATGTATTTATCTTTGACACTTTACCCTACTGTGTAAAGAATAGTTGGTACAATCCATAAGTAAAATATCTTATTGTTACCTCATCAGCACATAATAAAATCTTGAAAAGTGTTAAATCAATTCTTTTTTGTTTGCTTTTTCTATTCATTTTCTTTTTTAACTTTAGGTGCAAACAATGTAATTCAACCCTTATTGAATCTACAGTGTGGCAGAGATTTGAGAGCAGCTTTTCTAAGAAATTAAACTGGTCTCTGTTGGGAAGAGTGTCTGCAAAGGGCAGAGAGCTCCATGCTCAACTGCTTTCTTTCTCCTTTGCCTTCTCTCCAATTCTTTACCCTATAAATCTCCTAAGACTTTACCTTCAGCTTGGGTTGGCAATAAATCACTACTTGATCCTGTTTTGCTTGGAGAAAAGTGGCAGGGGAAGGGTGCCCATGGGGCTTCAGGTGGGGTCTGAATGATCAGAAACCTCCCTGGTGGTCAGTGCTCCAGAACACATAGCAAAAATAAAATTATATGCGGAGGATTCAGAATAGTAGTATAGGAAATCCTGAGCTCACAGTCTCCCATGGACACAATAAAATCTATAATTACATACCTAACAATTCCCTCTGAAGAGGACCCAGACAATGAATAAACAGAAGATCCATAACAAAGCACAGCACCGTGATGGGTAGAAGAGACAGAGGTACAGTTTTGCCTAGTAAAAACCACACCCCAGGCATGGTGTTCTATAGTCAGAAGGGATCTCAAAGGTATGGAAATTTTCTCTGAGTAGAAAGAAATCTGAGCTCCCCTCAGGCACCCTTAGATCCCACACAGGAGAGATAAAACTATAAAACCCCTAGCTTGGAAAACCAACAGGTAATACTTTCAGGAAAGCTATAGAACTGTAGGGAAAGGAAAACCTGCTCTTAAAGAGCTTGCATGCAGATTCACTCAACCTGGAAACCAGTGCAAAAATACCAGATCAAAAGTGCACACACCACATGTAAAGGGGAAATGCTTATTCATCTTAAAGAGGAGGCCAAAGAGGCAGAATGCAGCTGGCCTCTTCCTGAAGACTAACACACTGGTGGCAGGCATTTGTGCTAATTCATTCTGACATGCTAATCCCAATGTGATTTAGGAATTCTTCCTTAATACTGCTGGGGTGCCTGGGTGGCTCAGTCAGTTAAACATCTGAGTCTTGATTTTGGCTCAGGTCATAGATCTCAGGGTCTTGAGGTCAAGCCCTGCATCAGGCTCACACACTGGGCATGGAGCCTACTTAAGATTCTCTCTCCCCCTCTCCTTCTTCCCCTTCTCACCCCCGCCCCCCCCTTAAAAAAAATACTGCTAATGCCAGGGGGTGCATCCCACTGACAGCCCCATACAATCCTGCACCTTGGCTGGATCTCACAGCCAACAGGATGATAACCCTGCCCATCAGCACACCACCAGGAGTCATGGCCCTGCCAACACAGGACAACAAATGTAGCCCACATAAGAAATATCCCTGGAGAACCTGGCTCAGTGGCCAGGGGTGATTGTGCTTCTGAGCTTCATAGGACAGCTCCCACAAAAGGCTACTCCCTCAAGATTAGGAGACATCACTGAATTCCCTAATACGTGGAAAAAAACACAGAGAGGTAGGCAAAACAAAGAGACAGAAGAGTATGTTCCAAAGGAAAGTACTAGACAAAACCTCAGAAAAAGAACTAAATGGAATGGAATATGCAATCAACTCAATAAAGAGTTCAAAGTAATGGTCATAAAAATGCTTACCGAACTCAAGAGAAGAATGGATGAACACAGTGAGAACTTCAACAAAGAGGAGATAGAAACGTAAGAAAATACCAGTAAGAACTGGATAATACAGTCAAGAGAATCAACAGCAAGTTAGATGACACAAGAATGTAATCATCAATCTGGAAGACAGAGTAATAGAAATCACCCAAACTGAATGGCAAAAAGAATTTTTAAAAAATGAGGATAGTTTAAGGGACTCTGAGACAATATCATGCATCCTAACATTCACACTATAGGGGTTCCAGAAAAAGAAAAGAGAAGGAAAAGAGTAGAATACTTATTTGAAGAAATAATAGTTGAAAGCTTCACTAACCTGGGGAAGTAAATAGACACGTAACTCGAGGAGCACAGAGAGCCTCAAACAAGATAATCCCAAAGAGATCTACACAAAGATGCAGTATAATTAAAATAAAAAAATTAAAGATAAAGAGAGTATCTTAAAATATCTAGAGACAAGAAATTAGCTATGTATAAGGGAATCCCTGTAAGACCAGCTGCTGATTTTTTAGCAGAAACTTTGCTGGCCAGAAGGAGTGCCATGATATATTCATCATGTTAAAACAAACAAACAAACAAAACAAACAAAGACTTCCAATGAAGAGTACTCTACTTGGCAAGATTATCATTCAGAACTGAAGGAGTGCTAAAGACTATTCCAGACAAGCAAAAGCTAAAATACATCATCACTCCTAATAAGAAATATGAGGGACTTGTTTAAGCAGAAAAGAAAAGGCCATATATAAAAATAAAATACATGAAAGAAAAATTTCACTGGCAAAGGCAAACATTTGGTAAAGATAGATCAACTACCTATAAAGCTAGTATGAATGTGAAAAGACAAAATTAATAAAATCCACCATATCTAGAATAATTAGTTAAGGGATAAAAAAAATAAAAAGATGTAAGATACGGTGTCAAAAACAGCAAATGTTGGGGAGGGGAGTAAAACCGTAGTGACTTTGCAATGCATTCAAACTTAAGCAATGACCAACTCAAGTAGATGGCTATAAAACAGAATGATATATATGAACTTCATGGTAATCACAAACCAAAAAAGCTAAAATCAATGCACAAAACAGTAAAAAGATAACCCAAACATAACACTAAAGAAAACCATCAAACCACTAAGGCAAGAGACCAAGAGAGGAAGAAAGGAACAGAGAAAAACTATAAAAAACAACCAGAAAACAAGTAACTAATATATATACCAATAATTATTTTAAAAGTAAATAGACTAAATGCTCAAAACAAAAGACATAGGGTGGCTGAGTGGATAAAAAAATAACACCCATTCATAGGCTGACAACAAGAGACTCACTTCAGACCTAAAGACACATACAGACTGAAAGTGAAGGGATGGAAAAAGATATTCCATGTAAATGGAAACAGAAAGAAAGGTACGGTAGCAATACTTCTCTCACAAAATAGTCTTTAAAAACAAAGACTGTAACAAGAGACAAAGAAGGGCATTACATAGTGATAAAGGGATCAGTATAGCAAAATGATGTAACTGTAAATATCTCTTCACCCAACAATGAAACCCTCACATACATATACAGCAAATATTAATAAACACAAAGAGAGAAATTGATGGTAATACAATGACAGTAGGAGATTTTAACATCCCATTTATATCAATGGATAGATCACCCAGCCTGAAAATGGATAAGGAAACAGTGTCTTTGAATGAAACATTAGGCCGGATAGACATAAGATAACATAACAGATATATATGGAACATTCCATCCAAAGACGACAGAATATTTATCTTTTCAAGTGCACATGGAACATTCTCCAGAATAGATCACATGTTAGGTTGCAAAACAAACCTCAATAAATTTAAGAGAACTGCATCTTTTCTGACTGCAATGTATGAAACTAGAAATCAATTACAAGAAAAAAACTGAAAAAAAGCACAAACACAGGGATACTAAACAACATAATACTAAACAACCAATGGGTAAATACAGCAATGAAAGAAAAAATAAAATACATGGGGACAAATGAAAATGAAAACACAATGATCCAAAATATTTGGGATGAAGCAAAAACAGTTCTAACAGGGAAATATATAGCAATACAAGCCTACCTCAGGATACAAGAAAAAGTTTATTTAAACAATCTAGGCTTACATGTAAATGGACTGAAAAAAGAACATGCAAGGCTCCAGGTATGTAGAAGGGAGGAAAAATGAAGATGAGAGTAGAAATAAATGAAATACAGATTGAAAAGACAATAGAAAGAAAAATCAATGAAACCAAGAACTGGTTCTTTGAAAACAGAAAAACTGACAAAGCCTTAGCCAGACTCATCAATTAAAAAAAGGACTCAAAATCAGAAACAAAAAAAGGAGAAGTAACAACTGATGAGACAAAAATACAAAGTATTAGAAGAGAATATTATGAAAAATTACATGCCAACAAAATTGCACAGCCTAGAAGGAATGGATAAATTCCTAGAAACATATAATCTTCCAAAAGTAAATCAGGAAGAAAATCTGAACAGATCAATGACTAATAACAAAATTGAATCGTTAACAAAAAACACCACCAAAAAATGAAAATTCAGGACTTCTGGGGAAGATGGTAGAGTAGGACAATCCTAAACTCACCTCATCCCATGGATACTACCAGATAATACCTATATCAGTGTAAATAACCCAGTAAAAAACCTGAAGACGTGTAGAACAGATTCTCCACAGCTAAATGCAGAGAAGGAGGGTAGGAAGGGAGAACACACAACCTAGAGCTAAATGGACCCACGGGACTGTCTGTGGGAGGGAGGGATACCACAGGCATGGAGAAGGGCAAGACACATACCCTCACATCAGGTGCCACAAGTACGGGGAACCCACATGAGAAAGACGAATCCCCATGTTTGGCTTTGCAAACCAGAGGTACGTAATTTTTTTTATTTAGACATTTTATTTTGTTTTATTTCTGTTGCAGTTCATAAGATCCGAAAAATTGAAAGGAGGCATTCTATGTGAAAGGACTTCCACCTGATAATTTTGGTTTTCTTGTTTTTTTCTATGTCTTTATTTTTTTAATTTAAATTCAATTAATATATAATGTACTATTAGTTTCAGTGGTCAAGGTCAGTGATTCATCAGTCTTATGTGATACCGAGGGCTCATTATATCATGTCAGAGGTGCATAATTTTTTAAGTTCTTACACTCAGCAGGGCTTAATACCTGGAACTTTAAAAAATCAGCTGGCTCAGCTCCGGGGAAAGTGGAGGATGGAGTCCCTGCCCTTAAAGAGGTAGCACAACAAATAGCCCTGTAGGGATATGGCACAGAGCAGCAGTTTTAAAAATGCCTGGGGAGTATGAAGGGAGATGTGTTTATTAATCTCAGTACAGGTGTTAGAGAACAGAAATCCCTGAGAAACTTCTCCAAGAACAAGAAAGCTGGTGGGAACCATTTTCCTCCCCAACCTCCAAGCCTACATATATGGACACCTGCAGGAACCAGGATGGCACCAACACTCTTCCTCTGGCTTACTAACACACATCAACCACATTCCCCTGTGAAAATGCCTCCTCCATCCAGGCCTTGGTTCCTGGTCTCCCCCCACAGCAAACAGCTAGACAGCTACATGCAAAAGAATGAAACTAGACCACTTTCTTACACCATACACAAAAGTAGATTCAAAATGGATTAAGAACCCAAATGTGAGACCTGAAACCATAAAAATTCTAGAAGAGAGCACAGGCAGTAATTTCTCTGACATCAGCCATAGAAACGGAAACAAAAGCAAAAATAAACTATTGGGAGTACATAAAAATAAAAAGCTCTGCACAGCGAAGGAAACAACAAAATTAAAAGACAACCTGCTGAATGAGAGAAGCTATTTGCAAATGACAAATCTTATAAAGGATTAGTATCCAAAATATATAAAGAACTTATACAACTCAACACTAAAAGGATAAATAACCCAATTAAAAAATGGAGAGAACACATGAACACACATTTTTTCCAAAGAAGGTATACAGATGGCCAAAAGATACATGAAAAGATGCTCAACATCATCATTCATCAGTGAAATGCATATCAAAACTATACTGAGATATCACCTCACAGTTGTCAGAAGGGGATTATAATAAAGACAAAGAAACAAGAAATGTTGGAGAGAATGTGGAGAAAAGGGAACTCTCATGGACTTTTGGTAGGAATGCAAATTGGTACAACCACTGTGGAAAATAGTATGGAGATCCCTCAAAAAATTAAAAATAAAAATACTATATGATCCAATAATTCCACTTCTGGGTATTTACCCAAAGAAAACAAATACACTAACTCATATAGGGTGTGTGTGTGTGTGTGTGTGTGTGTGTGTGTGTGTGTGTGTGATGGAATACTATGCAGCCATAAAAAGGGATGAGTTCATGCCATTTGGGAAGACATGGATGGACCTAGAGGGTATTATGGTAAGTTAAGTAAGTACACAGAGAAAAATGAATACTGTATGATTTCAATCATATGTGGATTCTAAAAAACAAAAGAATAAACAAACAAAAAGAACAATCAGGCCTGTAAATACAGAGAACAAATTGATGGCTGCCAGATGGAAGGGGGGATGGAGGGATAGGCACAATGGGTGAAGGGGAGTAGAAGATATAGGCTTCCAGTTAGGGAATGAATAAGGCACAGGAATAAAAGGCACAGCATAGGGAACATAGTCAATGATAGTGTAATAATGTATTTTGCCAGATGGTAGCTATAATTATACTGAGTATAGCATAATGTATAGAGAAGTTGAATCACTGTACACCTGAAATTAATATAACATTGCATGTCAACTATACTCAAAAAAAATTTTTTTTAAAAAGAACCGTATACCATGATCAAGTGGAATTTATTTTAGGGATGCAAGGATGATGGTTCAAAATCCACAAATCAACAAACATGACATAACACGTTAACAAAATGAAAAATAAAAATTTTTTATGATCGTCTCAAAAGATGCAGAAAAATCACTGGACAAAATTCAACATCCATTTTTGATAAAACAGGTAGAGAAGGAATGTATCTCAACATAATAGAGGCAATGTATGACAAGCCCACAGCTAACATCATGCCTAATGGTGAATAGCTGGAAGCTATCCCTCCAAGATGAAGAACAAGACAAGGATGGCTGCCATCTACTTTTATTCAGCTTAACATTGGAATTCCTAGTCAGAGTCAAGAAAATTAGTCAAGAAAAATAAAAGACATCCAAATCAGAAAGGAATTAACAAAGCTGTCACTATTTGTTGATGACAAAATGTTCTATGTAGAAAATCCTAAAGCCTTCTGATAAATTGACATGACTGCAACCATTTTAAAAGAGAGCTGGAACAACCACTCTCGAGAAACTGCCTTTGCTATCTTTGAACCAGGCCAAAACCTTTGGACTGGGCAAAACTGCGATTGTTTAACCAACTGCTTGAGAAGTCAGTGGGAGAATGGATACTCTGATCACAAGACTGATGGCTGTGGACACTCTGGAGATTGAATCAGTATTTAATCAATGTATAACTCCGAGTCATTTAGCTTGTTAACACCCATGGAAAACTTTTCTTCAACTCATGTAATTGCTCCTGCTTCCTTTTCCTCATAAAAACCTTTTACTTTCTCCTTACAAGTGGGACAGTAGTTGGGTTTCTACTGAATCCGGGCTTCCTGAATTGCAATTGTCTTATCCCAAATAAATGTATGTTTGTCTTTGATTGTGGCTCTTTAGTTTCAGGTGAACCTATGTGGTGTTGGAAGCGATCTCACCTTCATGGAATGGTGTCTTCTAGAAATGGGTATGGTACCTACAGCGAGCCCCTTATGCTCAGTCACTTCTACAGATGACTGACTCCTATTGTGAATTTTCTCAGGCTTCTGACCTTCTTCCTTTTGGTTGGTAGAAGTTACAGCACCACCAACCCCCCCCCCCACTTTTTTTGATTCTGGAGACAATACTCCAATGTGGGTATAATCACCCAAGGAGACATGGGTCTCTGCTGGTTCATCACCATGGCTGTCTGGAAGTGTTTCTCTATGTGGTAAATATCTAGGTTAATCTGGAGTAGCTCTCCTGGGTAGAGATTCCCCTATTAATTGCCCACTTTTCTTTAAGAGGAGACTTTAAGTTTCTAAAAATGCCTAAGAAATTTCTCCTTTGTAAACTCCAGCTGAGTTTATGTTCAGAAATTGTGGCCCCTCTTCCCTAAATTTTTATCTGAAAGGACTGAAATTAGTAATGATGATTTAAAACTGCCGAGGCTACTTTGGGGCTCCTCTGAGCTTCCATAACTTGTCTTATTGTGTACTTGACTTGAAAGACTGCAGATTTCAAATGAGATCCTTAATTCTAAGAAGTTAAGAGTGCCATTTTCCAACACACTTGCCTAGAGAACTACAGTCTCAGAAAGCTGTAATTATCTATAAAATGACAGTCTCATCATTTCATTTTGTGTCCTGAGAATTTGGCTTAGTAACTTGGGATCCTATGATTGGACAGAAATGTGGGTTAATACCCCTTTGTGGCAAGATATGGCTGCACAAAATTGTGGATTAAATTTAATTTGTAGCTAGGGTCCTACCAAACTGCTGTCAGCCCTCAGGAGAATTACAACTTAGAATAACTATGACCATTATGAAGAACATGGATTTAGGTAAAATCAAATAGGAAGTACACTTAAAAACACAGTCTTCAAAATTCCAAAATAGCTTTATTAAAAGTTTTGTTGCAAAAAGCTAATGAGATATTAAAGATATAAGAGGTGTCTACAAGAAGACACCTGGAAACAGAGACTGCCAAATTAATGACCATATGGATACTTCTGTATCTACCTTCAAAGGAGAGCCCCCACACGGACCCCTCCTAGAGTTGAGGAGATGCTGAATGATGTTCTCATAAATGGCTATTCCCTGAAATAACCCAAACGGAAACTAAAATTAAAAATTAAGGGGAGGGGTGCCTGGGTAGCTCAGTTGTTTAAGCATCTGCCTTCCACTCAGGTCATGATCCCAGAGTCCAGGGATTGAGCCCTGCTTTGGATTCCCTGCTCAGTGCGGAGTCTCCTTCTCCCTCTGCCCCTCACCCCACTCTCGTGCTCTCTCTCTCTCTCAAATAAATAAAATCTTTAAAAAAAAATTAATGGGATTATTCAATACTGTCAGAAATATTTGCTGTTTGTCCTGGCTGCAACCTGACAAGATATTTGGAAAATTTAATAACTCTGTAATAAAAAATTTGGCCAAAATGAAAGCTGACTTTCAGAGCCTCCTGTAAGCATATATCAGAAGCTTGTCCCTGTAACTTTAAGACAAAAATGTTAACTAGCGTCCAAATAATTTCTTTAAAGTACAATCTTCAGGGAAGTAATTCTTATCAAATGGAGAACAAAAGGGGAGAAAAGGTCACTTGAAATTTAGGGTGGAAAAAACCCTCTAAAGTGTCTTCTAAAATATTTGTCCAGTTTGTCTGTATGTTTGTGTGTGTCCCAGATGCATGAATATTAAAATTTAATTGATTCAAGGCAAACTTTTGTAAGGTTTGGACATACTTAATTCTCAGGGGAAAAAAATTAGCCCAAAGTGTTCTTCAAGTTCATGTGATCTGGAAAAATATTCAGGATTAAATCTAATTTAAGTATGTCAGTTTAACTGAAATAAACTTGTCTTTAGAAGTATCAGCATTAGGGCGCCTGGGTGGCTCAGTTGGTTGAGCGACTGCCTTCGGCTCAGGTCATGATCCTGGAGTCCCAGGATCGAGTCCCACATCGGGCTCCCTGCTCAGCAGGGAGTCTGCTTCTCCCTCTGACCCTCCTCCCTCTCATGCTCTCTGTCTCTCATTCTCTCTCTCGCAAATAAATAAAATCTTTAAAAAAAAAAAAAAAAAAAAAAAGAAGTATCAGCATTAAATATAAAACTTTTATTCGACCCAGATTTACTAAAAATAAATTTGTGTTACCTCTGTTACAAAATTTGCCAACAATAACTTGGTTTGATGAAACTTTTACTTAAAGATAGCTCCCAAAATCTTTCTTGTAACTTAAAACTTTGGACATTTGCTAAGTTAAATTAAATAATAGCAATTTAAATGGCTAGATCATTTCCAACTAAGATAAAATATTAAATATTAACTATTAAAAATACGTTTGCCTACTTTTGGCATCTTTATTACAGGAAAACTAAAGATAAATTTAGGTCTGTTAAACATGTTTTGTACTTTATTGAAAGACTATACTATGATAAAGATCATTTTTATACAAATTATGAAGTATATTCATAAATCTAAAGAATGGTGGTCTAACACACAATTCATAATTCCTAACTTCTCAGTTTTTGCTAGAAATTAAGTCTTCTAAAAGTTAAGAATTCTAATAAATGTAATTAAAACTACTAGAAATATTAAAGGAAACATCTCTGTATAAAAAAAAAAAAATAAGATGTGTGCTTTTGGTAAAAGAAGATACGAGCAACAGAAATGTATTTTTTTTGAAGGAAAAGAAGGTAAATTTTGTCCTAAAGTAAGGTCAGTTATTATTTAAAGAGAGAAAACATAGGAAAAAATGTGAACGTAAAAAAGTTGCAGGTTTGTGGAAAAAGAATCTTTAAAAAGGAATTTTAATGTTTGTTCAAATTGGCTAGGATTAAAGTTTATTTAAAAATGAGTTTTAATATCAAAAGTACACTGGTGTGAAACTATAATTTGGTCTGCTCTCTCAGAAAAGGACAGTTTCTTGTGCCCTTGGTCTGTTCTTGATAAAAGAATGTAAAAGATTTTTCCTTAAAAGTGGCTTTATAGTTCTTTGGATTACTCTAAACCCAGTCTTTCCTACTGAGAGAGCTAAGGTTCCTGTAACTCGTTACCCCTCAGTATTTATAAAGAATGCAGTCTTTATCACCATGGCTGAAGGAGTAACTAAGTATTGTTTCACAGTGGCTTATGATCCTATTTGACCAAGTGTTTTAAAACTTTTAATATTTTAACAAGCTTCCCAAAGTGAACTTGTCACTCGTAATGCAAGTTATCTTAAAATACTGTGTCGCAAAAATAACTAAATTGTTTTCATTTCCATTTCAATGAATTCTCATTATATCTTTAACAATGGACAATAAAATCTATAAACATTGTGGCATATGTGGGCAAAATCCATTCTACTTCTCCAAAAATAAATGACCCCTCATTATCCGACTTTTGCTATCCTGACGTCCCTATAACATGGCAACAGTCTGCATTAGAGAAATTAAAATGGGTAAAAAATGGTTATAAATTAAATGAATAGTTGGAGCTGGAGGAAACACAAGACAGCCACTTGGTTCTTCCCGGTTCCCTGGCACACCCCATTTTTAGTTTTTGCATTCCTTTAGCCATCTTAGTGCATTTAAGGAGAATTATTTTGGTCCCCAGAGATCTCAGATTTCCTTCCACTAGACTTTTTGAACACCTGCACCTGGACTTCTTTCAATTGCCAGGAACTATGGGTTACTGTAAAATCTGTTTCCCACTGGGGCATACCTTCCACAATCCTGAATAATCACGGCACCTACCTCTCTGGACAAATTATACAAGCCATAATGAAAACCTTACAAATTTCTTAAAACTGTCACTGTCAATCAACATGCAAGATCCATAAAAATAATGGTAAAACTGGTCCCAAGCAGAATAAATATTAATTACCTTGGACTGAATGAACTAATATGGTTATGCTTTTAATGAATTTTTGTCTGAAGTATCACTGATTTTGAATCTTTTATCTTTCCACATTTTAGAAAATCTTTTTTTTTTTTTTTTAAGATTTTATTTATTTATTTGACAGAGAGAAAGACAGCGAGAGCAGGAACACAAGCAGGGGGAGTTGGAGAGGGAGAAGCAGGCTTCCTGCCGAGCAGGGAGCCCGATGTGGGACTCGATTCCAGGACCCTGGCATCATGACCTGAGCCGAAGGCAGATGCTTAACGACTGAGCCACCCAGGTGCCCCTAGAAAATCTTTTTTTTTAAGCTGTCAACAATTTGTCAAAATATACTTTTGTAAGCAAAAAGGAAACGTTTATCTTTTTTCTTCCTACTTGATCCCTTCAGAATCCAGACAATATTATTAGTTATTTACATAAATTCAGTAAGAATCCATTCTCCTCATTACAGGACAAAATTTAAAAAATTGGCTACCTTGCCAAGACTTTGACTGAAGTGTCATGTTTGATGGATATATACAGAGAGTTAGATCTGACAGACAGCTTTAAGGAACTGCTTGGAAAAATCAGCCTACTACCTTGCTTATAAAGTTTGCATTTCTGTTTATTTTTAAAAAAAATTTTTTTAAAGATTTATTTATTTATTTGACAGAGAGAGACACAGCGAGAGCAGGAACACAAGCAGTGGGGAGTGCGAGAGGGAGAAGCAGGCTCTCTGCTGAGGAGGGAGCCTGATGCGGGACTTGATCACAGGACCCTGGGATCATGACCTGAGCCGAAGGCAGACGCTTAACGACTGAGCCACCCAGGCGCCCCTATTTTTTAAATTTTAATTCCAGTATAAATAATATACAGTACAGGTGTACAATATAGTGATTCAACAATTCTATACATTATTCAGTGCTTATCATGGTAAGTGTACTCTTTAATATCCATCACCTATTTCAGCCATCCCTCTACTCACCTCCCTTCTGGTAACTCAGTTCTCTATAGTTAAGAATCTGCTTCTTGGTTTTTCTCTTTTTTTGTTTCTTTCTTTGCTTTGTTTCTTAAATTCTACATATGAGTGAAATCATACAGAATTTGTCTTTCTCTGATTGATTTATTTTGCTTAGCATTACACTCTCAAGATCCACCCATGTTGTTGCAAAAGGAAAGATTTCATTCCTTTTTATAGCTGAACAATATTCCATTGTATGTATGTATGTATGTATGTGTGATATATCACTTCTTCTTTACCCATTCATTTACTGATGGACACCTGGGCTGTTTCCATAATTTGGCTATTGTAAATAATGCTGCCATGAACACACTGGGGTGCATATATCTTTTTGAATTTGTGTTTTTATATTCCTTGGGTAAACACCCAGTAGTGTGATTACTGAATCATATGGTAATTCCAATTTTTTTTCGAGGAGCCTCTATACTGTTTTCTGCAGTAGCTACACCAGTTTTTATTCCCATCAACAGTGCATAAGAGTTCCCTTTTCTCCACATCCTCCCCAACACTCCTTATTCCTTTGTTTTTTGATAATAGCTATTCTGTCAGTTGTATGGTGATATCTCATTGTGGTTTTGAATTTCATTTCCCTGATAATTAGTGATGTTGACCATATTTTCATGTGTCTGTTGGCCTTCTGTATGTCTTGTCTGGAAAAATACTCATGTTTTCTGTCCATTTTTTAAATTGGATTATTTATCTTTCTGGTGTCGAGTTATAGAAGTTCTTTATATATTTTGGATACTAATCCTTCATCAGATATGTCATTTGCAAATATCTTTTGCCATTCAGCAGGTTGTCTTTAATTTTGTTGATTGTTTCCTCTGCTGTGCACAGTTTTTTATTTTGATGTAGTCCCAATAGTTTATTTCTGCTTTTGTTTCCCTAGCCTCAGGAGACAAATCCAGAAAAATGTTGCTATGGCCAATGTTAGAGAAATTACTGCCTGTAACTTTTCTTCTAGAAATTTTTATGGTTTTAGGTCTCACATTTAGGTCCTTAATCCATTTGGAGTTTATTTCTATGTATGGTGTAAGAAAGTTTTCTACTTTCATTCTTTGCATGTAGCTGTCCAGTTTTCCCAACACCATTTGTTGAAGAGACTGTTGCATATTCTTGCTTCTTTTGTGAAAGATAAATTGACCATATAATCGTGGGTTTATTTCTGGGCTCTCTATTCTGTTCTATTGACCTGTGTGTCTATTTTTGTGCCAGTATCATACTGATTTATTACAGTTTTATAATATATCTTGAAATCTGGGATTGTGATGTCTCTAGTTTTTTCTTCTTTTTCCAAGATTACTTTGGCTATTCAGGGTCTTTTGTGGTTCTATACAAATTTTAGGATTATTTGTTCTAATTCTGTTAAAAATGCTTTTGATATTTTGATAGGGATTTCATTAAATCTGCAGATTGTTTTTGGTAGTATGGACATTTAAAAAATATTTGTTCTCCCATTTCATGAGCATGGACTATTTTTCCATTTGTTTGTGTTGTCTTCAATTTATTTTGTCAATGATTTATAGTTTTCAGAGTAGAGGCCTTTCATCTCCTTGGTTAAGTTCGTCCTAGGTATTTTTACTATTTTTGGTGCAGTTGTAATGGGACTGTTTTCTTAATTTCTCTTTCTGCTTCTTCATTATTAGTGTAAAGAAATGCAACAGATTTCTTTATATTGATTTGTATACAAATATATTTCTTTGTATTGATTTTGTTCTGCAACCTTACAGAACTAATTTTTCAGTTCTAGTAGGTTTTTGGTAGATTCTTTAGGGTTTTCTAGATACAGTATCATGACATCTGCAAACAGAAAAGTTTTACTTTCCCCTTACCAATTTGGGTGTCTTTTATATCTTTTTCTTGTCTGACTGCTATGGCTTAGGAATTCCAGTATTATATTGAATAAAAGTGGTGAGAGCGGACATCATTGTCTTGTCCTGACCTTAGAGGAAAAGCCCTTTTTTTTTTTATCATTAAGTCTGATATTAACTGTGGGGTTTTTATACATGACCTTTATTATGTTGAGGTATGTTTCCCCTAAACCTACTTTGTTGAGGATTTTTCTCATAAATGGATGTTGTTGTCAAATACTTTTCTGCATCTAATGAAATGATCATATGGTATTATGATTTCTCTTATTGATGTGGTGTATCCTGTTGATTGATTTGCCAATATCAAACCATTCTTGCATCCCAGAAATAAATCCCATTTAATCGTGGTGAATGATTTTCTTAACATATTGCTGGATTCAGTTTGCTAACATCAAATAAGGATTTTTGCATCTATGTTCCACAGAGATATTGACCTGTAGTTCTCTTTTTTGGTGGTGTCTTTATCTGGTTTTGGTATCAAGGTAATACTGGCTTCATAAAATGAATCTGGAAGCATTCCTTCCTCTTCTGTTTTTTGGAATAGTTTGAGAAGAACAGGTATGAACTCTTCTTTAAATGTTTGGTAGAGTTCAATTGTGAAGCCATCTAATCCTGGACTTTTGTTCATTGGGAGTTTTTTGATTACTGATTGAATTTCATTGTTAGTAATTGGTCTGTTCAAATTTTTTATTTCTTCCTGATTCTGTTTTGGGAGGTTGTATGTTTCTAGAAATTTATCCATTTCTTCTAGGTTGTCCAATTTGTTGGCATCTTACCTTTTCATAATATTGTTTTACAATCATTTGTATTTCTTTGGTGCTAGTTCTTATTTCTCTTATTTTTGTTTTATTTATTTGAAACCTCTTTTTTAGGAGCCTGGCTAAACATTTATAAATTTTGTTGATCTTTTCCAAGAACCAGTTCCTGGTTTGATTGATCTGTCTACTGTTTTTTTTAGTTTCTATTTTATTTATTTCTGCTCTAATCTTTATTATTTCTTTCCTTCTACTGGCTTTGGGTTTTGCTTATTCTTTTTCTAACTCCATTCGATGTAAGTTTAGGTTGTTTGAGATTTTTCTGGCTTCTTAGGGATGGCTGTATTGCTATAAACTTCTCTCTTAGAACATATTTGCTGCATCGTAAAGATTTTGGACTGTTATATTTTCATTTGTGTCCATGAATTTATTTTCTCTTTGATTACGTGATTGACCCATTCATTGTTAATAGTATGTAATTTAGCCTCCATGTATTTGCGTTCTTTCAATATTTTTTCTTATAGTTGATTTCTAGTTTCATGGTGTTGTGGTTGGAAAAGATGCATGGTATGACTTCAATCTTTTTGAATTTGTTGAGAGTTCTTTTGTGGCCTAATATGTGATCTATTCTGACGAACGTTCCATGTGCACTTGAAAATAATGTGTATTCTGCTGTTTTAGGATGGAATGTTTTGGATATATCTGTTAAATCCATCTGGTCCAATGTGTCATTCAAAGCCATTCTTTCCTTGTTAATTTTCTGTTTGGATGATCTAAGTAAGTGGGGTGTTAAAGTCCCCTACTATTACCATAATCCTATCAATTACTTCCTTTATGTTATTAACTGTTTTACATATTTGGGTGCTCCCAGGTTGGGTGCAAAAATATTTGATTATTATATCTTTGTGTTGGATTGTTCCCTTTATGATTATATAGTGTCTTTCTTTGTCTGTTGTTGCAGTCTTTGTTTAAAGTCTATTTTGTCTGATATAAGTACGGCTATGCTGGCTTTCTTTTCACTTCCATTTGCATGGTAAATGCTTTTCCATCCTTTCACTGTCAATTTGCATGTATCTTTAGGTCTGAAATAAATCTCTTTTAGGCAGCATATAGCTGGGTTTACTTTTTTAACCATTCTGCCATCCTATGTCTTTTGATTGGAGTGCTTAGTCCATTAGCTCTCAAATTAATGCTAGGTATATCCTTATTGCCATTTTGTTACTTGTTTTATGGTTATTTCTGTAGTTCTTCTCTGTTCTTTTCTTCTCTTGCTCTCTTCTCTAATGGTTTTCTAGCTTTCTTTGGTAATATACTTGGATTCCCTGGTTTTGTTCTGTTTATTTGTTTGTTTGCCTACCTATTACTGGCTTTTGATTTGTGGCTACCATTATGTTTGTATATAACATCTCCTACATAATATAGTCTATATTAAGTTGATGGTCACCTAAGTTTGAACTCATTCTTTACTCCTGTTTCCCCCCACCCCCCATGTTTTAGGTATATGGTGTCACACTTTATTTACATCCTTTTATTTTGTGAATCCCTTGACTGATTTTTATAGATATATTTATTTTTACTGCTGTTGTGTTTCCTACTTTTCTTTCTTCTACTTACAGTCTTTAATTTCCACAGCAAGAATCCCCTTTAACATTTCTTGTAGAGCTGGTTTTGTGGTGATGAATTCCTTTAACTTTTGTTTCTCTGGGAAACTCTATCTCCTCTTCTTCTCTTCTGTATGATAGACTGGCTGGATAGAGTATTCTTGGTTGCAGGTTTTTTTCTTTCAACACTTTGAATATATAATGCCTCTGCCTTCTACCTGCAGTTTCTGCTGAAAAATAGCCTTATGGGGTTTCCCTTGTATGTTACTAGGCTTATTTTCGTGTTTTTGTTTTGGTTTGGTTTGGTTTTTGCTGCTTCTAATTCTCTCCTTATCACTACTTTTTGCCATTTTAATTACTATGTAACTTGATGTGAATCTCCTTGGGTTGATTTTGTTGGGGGCTCTCTGTACATCCTAGATGTAGATGTCTGTCTCCTCCAGATTTGGGAGGTTTTCATCTAGTTTCCTCAAATAAATTTTCTGCCCCTTTACTCTTGCTTCTCCCTCTGGGACCCCTATAATGTGAATGTTTTATGCTTGATGGTGCTGCTTATTTCCCTAAGTTTGCTTTCATTTTTTTCCCCTCTCTCTTGTTCAGCTTGATTGCTTTCCATTACTCTGTCTTCCAGGTCACTGATCTGTTCTGTTTCCTTTTGTCCACTATTTATTTCATCAACTGTCTTTTAAATTTCATTTATTAAGTTCTTCATCTCTGACTGGTCTTGGTTTATGTTTTCTATCTCTTTGTTGAGGGTATCAGTGAAGTCCTCTACTCTTTTGTTAAGTCCAATGAGTATCTTCATAACTATTACTTTAAATTCTCTGTCAGGCATATTACTTATCTCCATTTTGTTTAGGTCTCTTGCTGTAATTTTTGTCTTGTTCTTTCATTTGGTGCATATTCCTCCATCTCCTCACTTTGTCCAACTCTCTCCGTTTCTATGTGTTAGGAAATTCAGCTACATCTCCTGCTCTTGAAAGTAGTAGCCTTATGAAGAAGAGGTCCTGTAAGCTCTGCAGTGCAATGTTCCCTCTTCATCCGAATCTGGCACTTCAGGGGCATCTCCTAAATGTGTTGTGTACACTCTGCTCTCATGGCTGAGATGCTTTTTCCTTCAGTCCAGTCATCTACAATGGCTCTCTTTGATTTTTGTGGGTAGGGTTTGGTTCCTGTGTTGTTAGTGGGCCAGTCTGGGGCCACCCTGGGCTTGAGTTGAGTCAGACTAGGTGTTTTCCAGAGATGCAGTAGCACTGATATTTAGGGTGCTTTTCCCTGTGTTGTCCCCTGAGCAGTATTTGCTGGTAATGTTTGGCTCTGAAAACCAGAGGGGATGAATTTCATAAGTTCTTAAAATCAGCAGGGCTTAAAACCTGGTAGGGCCTGCAGTCAGACCAGCTAGCTGTCTTCCCCTAGCCCACCCCTGGGGCCACAGTTTGACTTGTGTATGTGGTTATCTTTCCCTTTCCTTGGGGCAGAAGTCATTTTGGAGTGGTAGTGGCCTCTGTTGGGGTTTCTTGCAGACTGCCAGGCTTGCGGTACCACTTTGGAAGGGCTCTGGCCAAGGGTATATTGGAAGGAGCAGATCCACAGAACATGAGGTACAGTGCATAGAGCCAGCAAGGTCTGCACCTGTCCACTGTGGGAGGGTACCTGCAACTGCTGGGGACTGAGGCAGGCTGGGTTCGAGGGGAGCACTCTGCAGATGAGTGCTGGGACAGGGTGTGCTTATGTTCAAGGTAGGGAACAAGTACTGGTGCTGCACTGGTTCCCACAGGTGTCTTTGTGTCTAGGTTGGGGGTTGGAGTGGGAAATGGCACCTGCCAGCTCCTTTGTTCCTAGAGAAATCTCCCAGTGATCCCTGCCCCTCTCATACATGTTCTGAGGTTAATAGAACACTTCCCTACCCTATACCCAGGCATTTTTCAAAATGCTGCTTTTATGCTGTATCTCTGTGGGGCTGTTTCTTGTGCTGTCTCTTTAAGGATGGGGACTCAGTTTCATATCGCCCTAGGTTTTAAGCCCTGCTGATTTTAAGAACTTATGAAATTCATTCCCTCTGGTTTTCAGAGCCAAATATTACCAGCATTCATCCTCCCCATGAAGATTCCTTGTGCCTGGGGTGCTGACTATGAGGGTTGGCTTTCTTCCTGAGCTGCAGAGTCTCTCTCTCCCACAGACAGTCCCATGGCTCCATTTAGTTTATCTCTAGCCACATCTCCATTCTTCCTACCCTCTTCAATGAGGCCTTATGTCTACATTTAGCCATAGAGTCTGTTTTGCCAGTCTTTGGGTTATTTATGCTGATGTAGGTGTGACCTAGTTGTATCCATGGGACAAGGTGAGCTTAGGGTCTTCATCCTCTGCCATCTTCCTGGAGAAGTCAACAAAGTAATCTTAAAAAGAATTTAGTCTGTTCCTATTCCTGCTGCTTTTATATAATTAGGCCAAGCTTAAACGAAACAAATTATTTTTGTTATCTTTTATTTTAAATGGGGGTAATTATAGAAAAATTTTATTTACACTTTTGCCTATGTTAGATTGTAGTCCTATAGATTTTCTTTGAGGTTTTGTTATATTCCTATAAGTTGGACTAGATCTTAAATTTTTCTAGTTTCCTCAAATATTGGGCTATGACTTTCCAAAATAATGTTTCCAATTTTCTTCCACCTTTCTGATTTGAAATCAGTTAGAACAAAGATTGCCCTTAAATCTCCCTGGAGAGGCTATACCAGGTCTTCCTCACTATCCAGATGGCAGTCAAACATCAGGAAATTGAGCCTTGAGTACACATCTCACAGCTAAAGAAATATCTACCTGACATATGGCCCTGTACAAACAGTGGGGATCTCCAAATCAAACTAAGAAAATGAAACAGACAACATCTGATATGGATAGCTAACCCAAGATTCTGAACCAGGCCTATACCCTCATGTATGCTGTTCTGACTCTGCTCTAATTCTTCTCACATTTGATCTACTTTACAACACTGATGAACTTCTTAAATTGGTAACTCCACATTTCTCTGGCCTGCCCCCGAATATTGTTTTTAAAGATTTATTTATTTATTTTGGGGGGCAGGGAGGGGCAGAGGGAGAGAGAGAAACCCAAGTAGACTTCACACTGAGCATGGAGCCTGAGCTGGGGCTCGATCTCATGACCCTGAGATCACGACCTTAGCTGAAACAAAGAGTTGGACGGTTAACTGACTATGCCACCCAGGTGACCCTGGCTTGCCCCGGAGTATTGATCCTCTCTTGAACAATAAAAGGAAGTCAAACCTTAGCTATAATAATTTGTTCCCCTTTTACCTTTTTATCTTTGCCTGGATGGGTGATTCCACTGTCTGCATATCACAATCCCTTGCATATGGAGGAAACTTAAATTGTTGGATTAGTCATTGGAGGCCTTACTTTGTACATGAATCAGGGGGTTCTTTAGTACATCTAATGACCAATCTTTGTGCCACTCCTCCCTTAACTTCCTGTGTTAATTGTTGAGCCTTCATATAGAGGGAGGCTCACTTGAACTCTTCCTAGGATTCCTTGCCTGACCACTCAAACCAAAGATTTGAAGGATGATATTTGTAAACAGAAAAATTTAAAGGCTACCTGATTTCTACCAGTTTAATCATTCTCTACAGATAAACTTCTCAATTTTTCATACTCTTCAAACCCTTGATTTGATCGTTTTCATTCTAGTGACCCCATAATTTGTGCCTCATTAGGGTTTGTTTTCACTTGTATTTGGCAAAAAGACCTGGGGAACACAGTGTCTAAATCCCTACCAAACTGAAAGTCATTGTGCACTTCGTATTAATCGTGTTAATTGGTTATGTCCATTTCATTGTATATAATCAATCAGAAACTCAGCATTAGGCATCACCTTTAAATTTACTTCACAGACTAAAGTGTAACACTGGCTGCATAAGATGGTTCAATGCTTGGCGGTATTAATCCCAGTGCAGGTGCCAGGTTTGGAAGATTACTTTTTCCCTGGGGAGGCACTGCCATAAACAAATACATGATCAGAAGTCTAGCTAAAAGCTTGGGGGAGGGGCGCCTTGGTGGCTCAGTCATTAAGCGTCTGCCTTCGGCTCAGGTCATGATCCCGGGGTCCTGGGATCGAGCCCCACATCGGGCTCCCTGCTTGGTGGGCAGCCTGCTTCTCCCTCTCCCACACCCCCTGCTTGTGTTCCCTCTCTTGCTGTATCTCTCTGGTCAAATAAATAAATAAAATCTTTAAAAAAAAATAAAAATAAATAAAAAAATAAAAGCGTGGGGGATACTGTTAACTCTTGCTAAAGCAATAGCTGCCCAGATTTCTGGATTTCCTTGTAAGAGTAGTATTAGATAATAGACTTGTTTTTTATTACCTCCTAGCTGAAGAGGGTGGGGTTTGATCTGTAATAAACACCTCTTACTGTACTTGGGTAAACACTCTCTCAAAGCAGAAACCAAACTAGATAAAATCCAGGCACAAACCTGATGTTTAAATGCAGTGCCCAGGGGCGCCTGGGTAGCTCAGTCATTAAGCGTCTGCCTTCGGCTCAGGTCATGATCTCAGGGTCCTGGCATCGAGCCCCTCATGGGGCTCCCTGCTCTGCGGAAAGTCTGCTTCTCCCTCTTCCACTCCCCCTGCTTGTGTTCCCTCTCTCGCTGTGCCTCTCTGTCAAATAAATAAATAAAATCTTAAAAAAATAAATAAATAAATGCGGTGCCCACTGACACTCCATGGTTCTTTGATTGTTTTTTTAGCTGGCTACCCTCAGGAATTGCTTCCTGGTGCAAGTCAATCTTCCAATTTGGACTCAGCATTTTGTTTATTATTATTCAAATTTTTGTCATTGTAAAATTTGGTCTCCTTTGTAGAGCTGAATGTTATAAAGAAATCACCCAAATAATGGTCACTCAGCATTTTGAAATGATTTCTAAGGCTTATGAGACGTCACAGGAAGAAGCTCCTGAAATTACAGAACACATTTGGCCTTAAAGGAACTTGACAGTAAAGCCTTTCTCTGCTCTGGGACTCTTGTTGCTCATATGTAGCCTATGGCTCCTAAAGAAATCATTTTCCTTCCTTCATGACATACCAGGAATGAGCCTTCCTGGCAATGAGGGATCAATACTGTTTGATTGTTGGCCGGCATAGCTTTCTACGAGTCTAACAGCAATGCTGTCCAATGATTGATCAATGGTGCCTTCTAATGGTTGATCAAGGATGCTTTTAGAGATTGAGATCAAATGAGGGAAATGTGAAGAACTGACATGACTGGAGCCATTTTAAAACAGAACCAAAATACCCACCGCAGAGAAACTGCCTTACCTTCTTTGAACAGTGCCCAAACCTTTAAACTGGGCAAAATGGCAACTGTTTTAAGTAATTGCTTGAGAAGGTGGCAGGAGAACAGGTGTCCTGATTATAAGACTGATGGCTGTGGACTTTCTGAACATAGAATCAGAAGCCAATCAATGTATAACTCGAAGAGTTTAGCTTGTTAACATCCACAGAAAACCTTTTCTCCCCCCTTTCTTTTCTTCAACTCATGGAATTGCCCACTTTTCTTTTCCACCTAAAAATCCTTTGCTTTCATCATAGAAGCAGGACACTATTTGGGTTTCTACTTGAATCTGTACTCCCTAAAGGGCAATTCACTGATCCCGAATAAATATTTGCTTGCCTCTCATGGCTACTTTTTAGTTTCAGGTAAACAGTCTCCACCAAAAACTATTAGAACTAACAAATGAATTCAGTAAAGTTGCACAATACAAAATCAATATACAGAAATCTCTTGTGTGTTTTTTTACACTAATAATGAGCTATCAAAAAAATAAATTCAGAAAACAATCTCATTTACAATTGTATCCAAAGAATAAAATACCTAGGAATAAATTTAACCAAGATGGTAAAAGACCTGTACTCTGAAAACTGTAAGACAATGATAAAGAAATTGAACATGACACAAACAAATGGACAGGTATACTATGCTCGTGGATTAGAAGGATATTGTTAAACTGTCTGTACTACCTAAAGCAATCTACAGATTCAGTGCAATCACTATCAAAATACCAATGGCATTTTTCACAGAACTAGAATAAATATTCCTAAAATTTATATGGCATCACAAGAGACCCTGAGTAGTCGAAGCAATCTTGAGAAAAAACAAAGCTGGAGATATCACAATCCCAGATTTCAAACTATACTATAAAGCTATAGCAACCCAAACAGTATGGTACTGGCACAAAAGCAGACACATGGATCAACAGAATAAAGAGCCCAGAAATAAATCTATGTTTATATGGTCAATTAATCTATGACAAAGGGACAAGAATATACAATGGGAAAAAGACAGTCTCTTCATAAATAGTGCTGGGAAAACTGGACAGCTACATGGACATGAGTGAAGACAACTTTCTAATACCATATGCAAAAATAAACTCAAAATGTTTTAAAGACTTAAATATAAGACCTGAAACCATAGAATTCCTAGGAGAAAGCATAGGTAATAAGCTCTTTGACATTGGTCTTAGTAATTTTTTTGGATTTATCTTCTCAGGGAAGGACAACAAAAGCAAAAATAAACTATTGGGATTACATCAAAATAAAAAGCTTTTACATAGCAAAGGCAATCATCAACAAAACAAAAAGGTAATGTACTGAGTGGGAGAAGATATTCACAAATAATATATTCAATAAGGGGTTAGCATCCAAAATATATGAAGAATTCATAAAACTCAATATAAAAAATAATCTGAATAAAAATGGGCAGAGGACCTGAATAGATTTTCTTCCAAAGATGATAAACAGATGACCAACAAGCACCTGAAAAGAAGCTCACCATCACTAATCATCAGAGAATTGCAAATGAAAACCACCATAAGATATCACCTCACACCTGTCAGAAGAGCTATTATCAAAAAGACAAGTAAGAAGAGTGTTGGGGAGGATGTGGAGAAAAAG
Source organism: Phoca vitulina (assembly GCF_004348235.1). NCBI lineage: Eukaryota > Metazoa > Chordata > Mammalia > Carnivora > Phocidae > Phoca > Phoca vitulina. Next base: position 72,541,678 of record NW_022589707.1, on the reverse strand, counting down.
GAAGCCTTGTGATTGCTGGTGGGATTGTAAACTGGTGCAATCCTGTGGAAAACAGTATGGAGATTCTTCAAGAAGTGAAAAATAGATCTAGCCTATGATCCAGCAATTCTATGTCCAGGTATTTGCTAAGGAAAATGAAAACATGAATTTGAAAAGACATATGCACCTCTGCTAATCACAGTATTTTTTACAATAGCCAAGATATGGAAGCATCTAAATGCTCATCAATAGACGAATGGATAAAAAAGATGTGATAAACACACACACACACACACACACACACACACACACACAGGAATATTACTCAGCCATAAGAAAAAGATGAAATCTTTCCATTTCAACAAGGATGGATCTAAAGGGTATTATACTAAGTGAAGTAAGTCAGCCAGAGAAAGACAAATATAATATGATTTCACTTATATGTGGAATTTAAAAAACAAATGAATACAAATAGACTCATAGATACAGAGAACAAACGGATGGTTGCCAGAGTGTAGGGGTGGTGGTGGGATGGTCAAAGTGGGTGAGGAAGAGTATGAGGTACAAAATTTCAGTTTTACAATACATAAGACATTGGATAAAATGTACAGCATAGGGAATATAGTCAAGAATATTCTAACAACTTTGTATAGTGGCAGAGGGTAACTAGGCTTATTGTGGTGATCGATTCACAATGTGTATAAATATCAAATCCCTATGTTTTTCACCTGAAACTAAGACAATCTTGTATGTCAATTATTCTTCAGTAAAAAAATAAAATTATATTCTTCACACTGGAAAGACTACTCCCCTGTTAATGCAGGTTTTTATAAATTCTGTTAAAGGAGTGTCCATATCTAGCTCAACTTTACACATCCTGCCTTTTGTATACATGTTTATGTATGTCAGGCTCCAGAACGTGGAAATAGATTAGAAGGCAAATCTCTACACCCCTACAAACCATTAATTCTTCTTCTATAATGGTCTTTTCCTTCAAAGATGTCCAAATCTGGTTGATTGTTATAATCACCAGGAAGCTTCCTTAATTATAATTCAGCAGGTACACATTGGTGCTATGGAACCTTTATTTTTAAAATAGCTTTCCAGGACACCTGGGTGGCTCAGTAGGTTAAGCATCTGACTTCAGCTCAGGTCATGGTCTCAGGGTCCTGGCATTGAGGACCCCTGTCGGGTTCCCTGCTCAGCCGGGATTCTGCTTGTCCTTCTGTCCCTACCCCCACTTGTGCTCCCTCTCCCTCTCTCTCTCTCAAACGAATAAATAAAATCTTTTAAAAAATAGCTTTCCAATATTCTGGTAATATTATGAGTCTGAGGAGTATTATCTTATACCCTGAGAGTAATCAAAACATTCTTATCAAGGACCACTTTTTTACTACTTCTACCCCTCCATATTAAAACATACTTATTCCGTCCTTTCATTACAAGACTTCATGTCTCTTGAACTACTTTAGTTATGAGCATGCAGTCTGAGGTGAGATGCCTGAAAAGACAAGAACTGAAGAGAATGAAGCTGCCACAGTGTTGGATTGGTAACAACATTCCATGCAGTTGACAAGTATTTAGAGAGTGCCCTTGAAAAAAATTGTGGGAGGTGCTGGGACAGGAGTATAAATGAGGTCTGAGGGACACACAAAGGATCGAATGCTAAATTATGTCAAGAGGAATGGAGTCAAACTTTCCAGAAGTCATTCTGAGTTGGACATTTAAAATGAAGACCAATTCTAGAAAGTTCATGTGTGGTATGGTAAGGGCTGTAGACTTGCTATGTAGTCAATAAGAAACCAGGCAAGTGACTTCACCAGATGTGTGTTTCAGAAAGATCTGCCTAGCAACAATGCAGAGTCCATGATCAGAGTTGAGATTGGAAACAGGGAGACTGTTAGGAGATTATTATAATATGTAGTAGTGATCAACTTGGACAGCAGATGTTAATGAGAGACTGTACATTTTTTTTCAATAAATATTATCTGTTGGTTAAAAGTGGTAACAAAGATTTCCAGATTTTTCTGGAATCAGCATCTAGGTGTATAAAGGTGATATTTTCACTGAGCACAGAGGGGTGGGTTTAGAGAGAGATTTTGTGTTCAGGTTTGGGGATTTTGAGTTTGAGGCACTTTTTTTTTTTTTTTATCACCTAGAAAGAACTGTTTCATAGAAATACCGTTCTTGGAAATACATACCATCATTAGCACAGTACAACTTCCAGACACCAAGATATTATTTCCTCACAGTTTTTCTTGTGATCTCTATTCTCTGCTCCTCCAATTAGTAAAGAACTGCTGTTATAGTCTTGAAATCTCTCATGTTACAAAGAAATTTATCTTTTTATTTTTAGCACAATCCCTGGCTTACAAGTGGTTGAATGGGTGAATGTACACTATAATTTTCAATCAATAGTTCAAGGACTCAAGACATATAGACATAAATGTTAAATATTGGATAGAGGGGAAAAAATCACAACATGCTTGAAAAAACGTGCTTTGACAAAGGAGAGGATATTTAGTCAGGCTTTGAAGAATGGGTAGGTTCTGAATGAGCATACTGAAGCAAAACAAAAACATAAACAAAAACAACTAACGTTTGGGAGTGTTTTATGAGAACAACATTTTTACATATATTTATTGTCTTAAACTCAGTTATGGTCCTATAACAGTCTGTTCAGGTTTAAAAAAGAAAGAAAATATCTAATTAAATACTGCTTCTTTGTATTGTTAAGAGTCACCAACCTGTACCTTTTGAAAGGAGTTTTAACAGTTCTAGATTTAAAATGACTTTTGGACCTTCAAATTACACCTAATAGAAGATTCAGTGTAGGTATTATTTCATTAGAAGGAAAAGAAAAGAGAACGAAAGCACAAATTACTGTAAGTAGGCCAAGTATGGAAAATTGTATATGAGTGGCTGATGCTAGCTAGCATCCACAAAAGTAGGCGTGTGGTTGGTGCAACCCGACAGAAATAAAATGAAGATTAAACCAGGTAAGTTGATAGAGATAATCCTTTGACATTTGCATTAGAAGTAGATATTGTGAAATATGAGGGCTTTATGGATATGAGCTACTTAGTAAGGTTAAGCATTGTCTACACAATCAATAAACATAACCTCTACGTCAGTAATGAACATATAAATATAAATGCAGTATGGACAAGCAGCAGATAGTGACAATGGAAGTCTGTGAGTTATATTTATCTAAACCGAGATATAGAACGCATCAAACCAGGAGAACACTAATATGATGGCAGAATTTTTTAGCCTTTTATCCCAATTTCAATTTTAAAAAATCCTCAATTTAATCAACCACATAATATTTAAAAAAGAGACCCACTTCCTTATATTCTTTAAATGTCAGCTCCCATTAATATTGAACTATTATTATTTGTATTTTATTCAGAACCTTTTCTGAGAACAAGCTTCCTTTATATAGGTAATTTATACATCGGTCAAAGAGAAGGCTAAGGCTTTTTAATCATCATTTATGCCGCTCTTGGTGATATAACAAACACTGAATTCTTAATAAAGACCTTTCTTGACCTTAACAGATGCCATAAAAATTAGAATTACTTCAGTTAGGGGAGTCCCACTTTAAAGTCTTCACCTCACCAATATTAAAAAAAAAAAAATTTTGTCCGGCGATCACAATCAAGATTTCCCCTAGAAATCTTTATTGGATCTAGTTGTTCTTAAGAGGGCCAGGGAGCTGGAATGAGCTTCTAAGGACAGAGCGCATTTGACATGTATATAAGCATCGCTGAGACTTCCCCTGGTTTTTAAAAGCCATTTCAGGGGCTGGTATTAATTCTTGACAGTTTTATTTCTAATACCATGTGATTGACATAAAAGAGCCTCTGTCAGTTTTGAAAATGAGGAGAATGGAAATAGAAAGCCAGCCGAAGAGTGAGCTCTAATGCACCTGAAGTGGTAATTTTTTTTTTTTTTTAATTGGAAGGAGAAAGGAAAGCAGTTAGGCCTAGGAAGACATTGACTTTGGACATTCCCAATTAATAGTAAATACCGCCTTTAAATCCTTTTTGTCCTGCTACACCTAAAAATGCAGTGTTGTCTTGTTAGCAGCTTTCCTGTCGATGAAACATTTTATTTTTGGCACATTTTATTACATGCAGCGATGTGCCTGACAAATTGGTTTCCGTTTCTCTGTCACGCAGACAGAATCTGTCTATACTTTTCTCTTACGCAATTTTGCAAAGTCATTAAGAGTAAGTGGGGGTGGCCAGAGACACTTGTTTTGCACCAAAGAAGTCGATGAAACAATACGGGTAGGTCACTTAATATAGTTGTCATCGAGAGCTGCTGTCACCCTTCCGGCCAAGCTGGTGTGCCGGAACAGATTTTTAATTAAATAAATAGCTGGGTCGACAGGCAGGTGCGCCTGGGCGAGCAACCTGCCCCGGGATTTGGCTTGCAGCAGTTGCTTGGCAACGCAACACAGCCGGGCGCGGAACAACAGCTGCACCCTCTGTTAGCAGCTAGCAGATGCTCACACCTCAGAGAATGGCATCAGAAATAATGGTTTGTGAATAACAGTTTGTGGAGCTCTCTAATAAACAAGAAAAAAAAAAAAAATAGCTCGAACGATAAAGGGCAAAGATATTCCAGACCGTGTTAGTGAAATGTGAGTTTGGAGCCAGTGAAATTATTAGCAGACAGTGAAGATCAACTATTACGGGGTCTGCTGTAGCTAAAAAAGAAGAGAAACTTCTAGTATGTATGAAGCAAAGCGGGAGATGTTTCTCTGATACATCGCGTTTAATCTCACAACCGTCTAAGGAGGTGGTTTTAGGATATTTCAGCAGATGAGAGAGAATTTAAATCACCTATGAAGTTTTTTTTTAAGATTTTATTTATTTAACCTATGAAGTTTTCACGATTATTTTAGTGTGCTAATTTTAAATTGCATGGAGAGTAGAAACCAAAGAGACAATGTTTAACACAATGTAAGAGGAAATATGTATGTGTGTCCTGTAATAACTTTCACCGTTAGCCACGTCAATTTATAACTACATCCTCATGCTTGTCTATAGGATCATGCGGCAATTTAAAATAAATATTTAAAAATAATCTGATTTGCAGTTAATTAAAAAGTATTATAAAATGTGGAAAGGAAATTCTTAATCTCGGGACTCATTAAGAACATATAATTAAGTTCTGATGAGCCAGAACCTACTACTTTATTCTTATCTGATTATCCCATGCCGTGATCATATGGCCCCAATTTTAATGTTCCTTTTGGTACAAATTCAGTTGAATGAGAAAGAGTATTGTCTATTCGCATTTTAGTAAAATCTAAAAAACTGCTTTCAAATTTATTTTAAAATTCTTAACATTTGTATTTTACAAGAGGTTTAACACTGTCTTCAGGCAGTGTGTGAGCAAATTTCTTTTTTCTTCCAGTCCATCATCCTAAGCATGCAGGGGAACCATAGTACCATACAGACTACATGATCACACAGAAAAATCTGTCTCCTAGTAAACCTCACACACATGCACGGCATGCTCTTCTAATTTACAATAAATGGAGATTGAGTTATATTGAGGCAGCTCTATTGTAAGAATATATGAAGTAGAATTTTTCATTGTAGTTTTTTTCATAAACAAAGTATATTTTCTTTCAGAGCTATGCTTCAATAAAAAACACAGTTTCACAAATACTGTTTGTTCATCGTAATAGTTTTCTATGAATCTTTGGATGAAAGATATTTGTTCATTTTCCTCTTTAAAACTTCACAAACTGAAGCTACTTAAACGACATTTGTAAGTTCTCACATTTTATGAATGAATAGCTACAGCTCTTTGAGAAGGAAAAAAAAAAAAAGCTGACCCCAACACCTGAATATATAATTTTGTGGTTTAGCACTGAGAGTAATTTACTGTATAGTAGCTATACTAAATTAACCTTTGCTGGGTCAACAAGTAGGAAGTTGCAGATAATATGTGTCTTTCCTAATCTTTTCCAAGATATAAACAACTCCAATGAATCAGGCATTATATACATAAAGAATTGGATACCCTAAAAAGTAGGACTTTTATGAGTAAATCCTTAAGGGAAGAATAGTACTTTTTATTTTTATTTATTTTTTTTGAGGAGGGCAACGTTTACTGCTTAGCTATATTATTGAACTCTAGGAAAAAACCTCCACTTTCATTTACCTTAGGCAGACCTAAATGCTCAATACATTTTCTACTAATACTTAAGAAACACTTCATTGACTCATCAGTGTCACATAAGTATTGAGGGCTAGATGTAGGAAGTGCCCTTTTCAGTTGCTGGTTCAGCTTGGATTTTTAGATAAAGTAGATCATGTAAAGAGTTTTTCAACATCAGAGCTGACCACTGTGGTTGACACAGGTAAATTCCATTGTAAGTGAATTAACTGTCCTCATAGTCAAATGCCTCCTAGGATGGCAGTACAAACCCTTGATTTACGAAAGTGAGAGAAAGAAGTACAATATTATAAAGGACTTTATTACATAAGGTTTAAAATATCTAACATGTGGGTAGGACTATCACTGCAAAATAGAAGAGTGAAGATTTGCCTTTGTAGTATCATTTAAGGAGTCCTGTGACTGTTGCCTAAGATGAAGTAGCGAGCTTTCTATATCGCTTCTGTATTATTGCTAAAAATACATGACCCAATGTAATTATGGAAAAAAAAGCCTATAAACTGAAACTGAGGGGTATTCTATGACATAATTTTGCCAATAATCCTCAAAAGCGCGAAGGACCTCGAAACGCCTCTCTTGTAAGACAGGCAAGACTGAATGGCTATTCCAGAATTAACGGAGACCGTGGAGAAGCTGTAACTAAATGCAATGTGGGACTTTTATTGGATCCTGGACCAGAAAACGATCATCAGTGGTGCAGTTGACAAAATTTGAATAAGTTCTACAATTAGAAAAGTGTACTGTAGCAATACTAATTTCTTGCTTTCTATCATTTTGCTGCAGGTCTATGAAATGTTAACATTTGGGGGATATAGTTGAAGGATAAACAGGAATATTTTAGACTATTTTTGCAAAATTTTTGTAGGTAGGAATAATTTCAAAATAAAAAAACACATTTTTAAAAACTCATGAACTCATTGGTGGATACCAGTCAATACCTCCTAAGAAAGAGTCCTAGATTAAGTCCTTTTTAACATCAACATTATTTTCTTTGTGATGGTGACTGACATCATGAAAGATAAAAGGAAACAGATACCTATGCATACAGATCAAACCAGATTCGTGGAGAATAAAGTGGGCAGTTATAAATATTCTTACGGAAGAGGTAAAAAGGCACACTTTGGAGCAAACCGGGGAGTATAGTCGTCCTATTTAGAGACTCTACTTAGAGAAAAACTCTGGGTTTACAGAGGAACAAGCTGTAATGACAATGACTCATCCATCTTCGCCTGCTAACCTGCTAACCACTTAGGATAGCGCCTTGCAGAGTAAAAACTCAATCCATGTTTATTGAACGACACAGGAGCCCGGCAAAAAGGTTCCTTCCTTTAAGGAGACGATGGCATATTTCATCTGTTTTATAGTTTAATCTGGGACTGGGGCTAGCCCACTCAAAAAAGAATGTTTGGGAAGATGCATTTCCCACCTTGCTCTGTTTTCAGAATTATTAACGTTCTTTATATTTATTACCACATATAGGATACAAATCCAAGACCCAACTGGCCTTGTAAACTCAGGCAAGAGAGTCTCAGAAAGAAATGAATGGGCTGCTAGGATGGTCAATAGAACTTTCAATAGAAATACTAGGAATTTCTGAGGTTAAAAAAAAAAAAATGAGTAATTTTTACTTCTTTAGAGGAAGCACAAGAAATGAGTCATTATGGAATAGACAAACAACTTGGTAGAGGGCAATCTAATTGTTGAATGTGCCCCCCGGTGGTGTAAATCAGAAAATCATTGAACACCACTAGTTCCCAAATTCTCTCTCATCACATGTAGACAACAAAAGCCTTGACAATCAATCAAGCAATTCATTCAGAATCCGGTGCTGTGTCAAAGAGATTGCCAAATGCTACTTCTTAGACTGCAATATCCTTCAGCAAATAAGAATATAGTTTTTCTGTTCCCTTTTAATAAAAAGTATATTTTAATAGGTACTTGCAGTCTTCCACAAGTCAAAAATATCCACAAAGCCTTGAATTGCTTTAGACTACCTGAAGAACAACTCAGTGCATTCCCCCTGATGAGTTATAAGACTCAAGTAATAATTCTATGTTTACATATTGCTAATTTAAAAGAGTGAATGTCATTTTACTCTCCCTAATGAACTTTCTCTAATTAGGGAATAACTAATAAAGCTTATAGATTTTTGCTGTCAACAGTGAGAACACGGAAAGATTTTTTTCTATGTTCACCAATTTAATCAATAACTCAGTGTTTTTCTACGTGTTGAAATGTATTTATTTAAAAGGCAAAATGATTGGGCACAGTTGGTTAAGCGTCTGCCTTCGGCTCAGGACATGATCTCGGGGTCTGGGACTGAGTCCCTCATTGGGTTCCCTGCTCAGTGGGGAGTCTGCTTCTCCCTCTCCCTCTGCCCCCCCAACCCCGTGCTCTCTCTCTCTTTCTCTTTCTCAAATAAGTAAATTCCTTGAAGAAAAAAAAAAAAAGGCAAAGTGATTTATGAAAAAGGTCAGGAATGGGTAAGGATGGAGGGGTATGTTGAAGTGTGGTGAAATTAGCAAAAATTTACAAGAATTTGTTGGTTCTACTTAGGAAAAAACTCATTTAAGAACACACAATAAACAATAAAAGAAACTAAAACATTTAGACACTAGCATATTTATCTGAAATATGAATATAGTTGCTGATCTTACATGAATCCTTACTATTTAAAAAGCTTTAAGTGATACTTTTCTATATCAGGAAAACAGCTTCTCATTTCCCCCAAAGAAAGAGAAATTAGAAATCAAGCAGGCCTGTGTACTTATGATCTACCTTGTATACGTAGATCTCTGAAATTACACTGAACTGGAAGGGTAACATTTAAAGACATGTAAAGGGCAAATGGAGGGAGGACTAGAAAGTATTAAATATGCTACACAAGTAGTCCAAGCTATGAAGGACATTGATTTATTAGAAGCAATGCAACCAGAGATATTTAAAAGCAAAATATTTTCTCCATTATTTTTGAGAGGTTTTTACCACTTTATGCCAACCTTTTGCCCATAGATGTCTCTGAAAGCTTAAAGGATCTGTGACCCCTTAAAGCTAGACAAAAGTTCAGAGACCGAGGATGGTAATGAGGGAGTAGGAAGCGGAAAATAAAGTTATACATAGTTCTTTCCTCATTTGAGAGTCGAGATACAAAGGAGAGGGCCAGGTTTGAAATAGTCTATATTCCTTGGAGACAGAAAATATGCAAATGAACAGTATTTTACGTCTATTAAATTTATATGGGCCAGGTACAAATCATGCATGGAAAAAAAATCCCATTTTACTCTCAGTTTGGCATGACTAAGAAGCTAAATTTGAGTCATTTGTAGTTATTTAAATCTAAATACCTATGCTCTTGCTGCCATCCATATCATGCATTAGGTATATTCATTGTTTCATGAACCCTAGTCCCACCTCCAATCTTAGCAAATATCATCTATAACTTAAACATACTATATATCACCATGGATTGTCTTAATACATCTTTAAAAGGGGAGATGAACCATGAGAGACTATGGACTCTGAGAAACAAACTGAGGGTTCTAAAGGGGAGGGTGGTGGCGGGATGGGTTAGTCCAGTGATGGGGTATTAAAGAGAGCACATATTGAATGGAGCACTGGGTGTTATACGCAAACAATGAATCATGGAACACTACATCAAAAACTAAGGATGTAATGTATGGTGATTAACATAACATAATAAAATTAAATTTAAAAAAAAAAGTATTGTTTTGTAGTGAGAATATAGAAGTCAAAGAGGCTTTGGAGTGAGCTGCTTCTTGGATATTCAGAGCCTGGGACCAGATAATTGTTGATCCTTTGTAAATAGGTTGTTTGGTAAGAATTGCATAGTAGAACCATCTATAAAGCTTTTAAAAAGACCAATGTCCAGGTTCCAGTCGAGACCAATTAAACCAGAATCTCTGGACTGAGCCCTGGGAAAAACATTTTTTTTTTTTTATAACTCCCTAGAGGCTCACGTGGAAGTAGAGTAGAAGAACACTGATCTAAGGGCTTTAAAAGGGATTAGGTGCTCTCACTGGTGGAATCCTTGCTCCCAAACTGCCTCTGACCCCCAGCTTTGTGCTCCTGGCCAAATGTCTTCATCTACAAAACTAGGCAGGAAATACTAAGTACCTCATGGGATTGTTAAACAAATTAAGTGTTAACATTTGTAAAGTAGTTGGAATAATAATAATGACTGTGTAAATGACTGTTAAATAAACATGAAAAATAAATCAGGCTTTGGGGGTCAGAGGGAAGAAGTTTTAGGATAGCAAAGGAGTCAGTGCGGCAGTCTGGCATCCTTCCAGCTGGTGTTGGAACATCATTAAGGGCTTCATCGAGAAGCCTAATCGGGGCGCCTGGGTGGCTCAGTCGTTAAGCGTCTGCCTTCAGCTCAGGTCGTGGTCACAGGGTCCTGGGATCGAGCCCAGCGGTGGGCTTCCTGCCTGATGCAGAGCCCACTTCTCCCTCTCCACCCCCAACCCCCTGCTCATGCTCTCTCGCTATCTCTCTCTAAGTAAATAAAATCTTAAAAAAAAAGAAGCCCAATCAAATAGACAGAAATTGGAATATCTTGATGCTTTATTTAGTTGTAAATAACGTAGCTGAAACTGACTAAAAAGTATTCATGCACATTAACTGAAAAGACCAGGGGCTCAAATGAGATGAGGATTTGCAAACAGTTTCTCCTGTTTCTTGTATCTACTTTCCTGTCCTGGCTTTATCTTGGGACATGCTGCTCTTGTTTATGACAAGTAATTCCTTCTATCATGTGTTCCACTCAGTAACTCAGGAAAATAGAGACGTTCCTTCCCTCTATAATCCCAGGCAAAGTCCCAAAGCCCCGAGTTTCATGGTCTCTGCCTTGTCCTGCTCCGGACTATGTCCATGTACCTCTGCATTCCTGACTTGCCCTGGTTGCCCAAAGATGAATTAATCACTGAGTCCAGGGAAATTTGATGCCCAAATTCATTAGGCTGGAATCATAGGCTCGTTTTTGGAGCCAGGGTTGGAGATACCCATACACAAACCACAGAGACAGAGGGAGGGATTAACAATCCTTTAAAGGAAAAATTGGGTGCTGTTACCAAGAAAAGGAAAATGGATTTGGGGCAGGTTATCAATAATAGGTGTCACCATTGCTAAAGAATAATAATTCCATGTTTCTTTGAGACTACTTTAACTGGCGGGTTCCTAAATTCAGCTAGATTTGAAATCGATGGGGTGCACGCCTTTGGAGACCCTGGGAAGTATCTTCTCTCACTGGACAAAGTTTTCCTACTTGCTAATTCCTGAAATTCTCTTAAGAGCATTTATGCTCAGACTCAAAATGCAAAGTAGCCCTGTGCTGAAGACTTATCTGAAATCAAATTAAAATATAATTGGCTGACATGAGGTCCTCTCTGGGGAAGAAAAGAAAAAGGTTTTGAAAGGAGGAGAGGAGACAGAAGCCAAGGAAGAAATAAATGGGCAGAGAAGGGTGAAGCCTTGGGCTCTCTGGGCAAGCAGCCGACTTCACGTGGCTGCCAAGGCTGGCCCTGTCCCTGTAAGAGCTCTAAAAACTAGATCCTCAGCACATCCCATTTTGGCAGCTCAGAACGCTAAATGTAGTTCACAATTTCACTATCTGCCTAAAGTATCTTTGATTCAAAATCAATTCTTGGGGTGGTTGTAGATGGGATGGGTTGTGGATGCCAAAACATTCCCTCAATTCAGTGAAGGACTTGATTGTTTGACATTGTGTGGATTAAATACTGTGGTTATCGACTAATTTCTTTCACATTTAAGGATATTGTTGGGACCTCAGGCAGACAAAGCCAGTTTTAGCTCAAGCAACTGCCAGAAGTGACACTGTAATCTTAAGCCTTAAAGGCTTTTACCTTGGAAATCTGACCATGAGAAGGCTAAAAAGGTCTGCTTTGCTTTCTCTGTCCTCTCAGTAGAGTGCTGTGTCTGCTTCCCTTCTTGTTTGGCTTGCGCTCTTTGCCCTTGACTTTCATTTCCTTCTGGTGAACCCGTGTCTTTCAAAGGGATTCCTTAGTAGATGACTTCTCACACAGTGCTTCATGCAGGGTAATCAAGGTTTTAAAAAAAATCAACTTTTTTGTGACCTCTGAGGTCAATGTGTTCAATCTCTACCTTTACATTTGGTTTTCATTTTTTCTATGAAGCTGGAATGTCGATTTTACCTTCCCATTTCTCTTTCTCTCTCGCTTTTTAAAGGTTTTATTTATTATCTACAGAGAAAGAGAGAGAGTGTGAGCGGGGGTGCGGGGTGGGGGGGAACAGAGGAAGAAAGAGAATCCTCAAGCAGCCTCTGCGATAAGTATGGAGCCCGACGTGGGGCTCAATCTCATGACCCCGAGATCATGACCCGAACCGATATCAGGAGTTGGACGCCCAAGAGACTGAGGCACCCAGGTGCCCCCCATTTCTCTAACTTCTGCTTCTGTTTCTTCACTTTGTTGTCCAGAAATAGAACCATGGGTCTTTACATCCATGTGACCTCAGGTTTTCCCTAATTCCTTTTCTGTTGTCTCCTTCAACATCTGCCTTACCCCCTATATGTAAGTGTTCTTTTGACCAAATTCCCTTACTTTCTTTTTTTTTTTTTTAAGATTTTTTTATTTATTTGACAGAGAGAGACAGAACACAAGCAGGGCGAGTGGGAGAGGGAGAAGCAGGCTTCCCGCTGAGCAGGGAGCCCGACGCGGGGCTCGATTCCAGGATTCCGGAACCATGACCTGAGCCGAAGGCAGACGCTTAACGACCGAGCCACTCAGGTGCCCCTCCCTTACTTTCTAAGCTGCATTAACTGTCCCTCCTATGCGTTCCCGTAATGCCCTATTAAAAAGCAATCAGGGGCACCTGCGTGGCTCAGTTGGTTTAGTGTCTGCCTTCAGTTCAGGTCATGATCTCAGGGTCCTGGGATCAAGCCCCGAATCAGGCTCCCTGCTCAGCGGGGATTCTGCTTCTCCCTCTCCCTCTGCCTGCCCCTCCCCCTGCTCGTGCTCGCTCTCTCTCTGAAATAAATGAAATCTTTAAAAAAAATTTTAAAAAAATAAAGAAGTAATCACACTGCACTGTAATGAGTTGTTTGCATGTTGATACCCCTACATGGGCTTAAACCTGAGGAAAAAAAAACTGGTATCGATCACTGTTCTAACTCTACTACCCAGCCCAGTGCCTACAACTGCAAACAGACTCTTTGCCCCTCATAAAATATATCCGAGATACTTTGCCTGAAGGAATTGCGTAACAGAGAGGGTCAGTCCCCTCCAGGTGCAAGTTATGGTGGAATTAGAGCTAATGCTTTATGGCATCTGTCCCCAAAACTAGAAACTTACGGCGCTCTTCTGCTCAAGCTCTATGCTGTCAAAATCCTGGTCAATCACCAGACAGTTGTGATAATTTGCAAACTGGTGTTCTGTACTTGTTGTTATGTATATATACTAAGACCTAACTCAGAAAGAGGACAGTACTTTCTGCCATGTTTAAAAGCATGTTAAACCTCAACACAGATGGTTCTGAGACTAAAAGAATAACTGAAGATCCAAGATTTTATGAATATACACAGTGATAATCATTGAACCATTTCATTAAAAAAAAGAAGTACATATTCACCTGACCAATAAACTTATTTCTAGACATTTGTATGCTGAGAATACTAAACTACGGAGAAAACAGTAATGCTGGAAGCGAGTATTGCTGATGTGATGTTCCTGGGTTGTCAGGAGGGGATGCGCTCTTGACCCAGCAGACAGGCTGGCCACAGTTAAGAGCACAGAGAGTCTCTCCATGCAACAGGAGAGAGGGTACCCTCTGGGCCAAGACACAGATGGGGTTGCCTAAATCCTCTTCTGTCTGCTTCTGCTTTCACATTGAAATAAGTAGCAGGTCATTAGCTGAGAATGAGGAGGTACCTGAAAAAGGGATTGTCTAACAGAATGGGATGGCAACGAATGGCTTGCACCTTGCTGAATCCATTGGTCCATTCTCCGTTGGACAATCGGAACGACAGACAGCATTTAACATGCTTTGTCACTCCCTCCTTAAAATACTTCTATCCCCTGCTTTCTCAATTTCCTCCCAGCTTCACGACCACTCCCTCCCAGCCGCCTCGGCTCGCTCTGCAGCCTGTCTCCAAACTCTCAGAGTTCCAAGTGCCCCACACCTCAGACGCAGAAACTCTTTTTCTGCTTACACTCCCTCGGTGACCTTTTCCGTTCTGATAACTTAAAAACCATCTATGTGTTGATGGCTCCCAAATTTCTATCTCAGGCCTAAATTTCTCCCCTGAATTCTAGGGTAACACATGCATACTCCATGTCTCAGAATGGCACCCCTGATACGGCCCCGATCCCGACCCAGCCTGCTTCCCCTGTATGCTTTCCAAAGTCGGCAGACGCCAGCCCTAGTCTTCTGATGATCCTCACACAAACCTTGGAATCACACTTGGCTACTCTCTTCCAGCATGCCTCATTTTGAATTCACCCACAAAACTTTTTGTCTATCATTTCAAAATACATCAAGCCATCTCTCCCCAAATATATCACACTTTTCCCAATTCCACTGCCATCATTCTGATGTGAGCTACTGTCTACCTAGCTACCCTTTTTTTGGTTTGCCCTTTCTTTTCATCCGTCCACTCCTGCTACGTTCCATACTTCACTGTTCCTAGAACATGCTAGGCATGTTCCCAATTTAGGGCTTTTGCACTTACTGTTTTCTCTGCCTTAAACACTGTTCTGTTAGCCAGACGGCCTCCTCCTTAATCTCCCCAAATCATTACGGATGTATAGAAAAAATATGAAAGGATGTATATCAAAATGTTATCTTTTAAGTTTACAGAACATACACACACATGCACTTAACTGGTTCTCTCCAGATGGTAGAATTTAAGGTAACTTTTAAGTTTCTATATGAATATGTAAATATTTTCTTAGTGTATTCCAGTGAAAATATAATAATGAAGTTTAAACACTTCAAAAGTGATTTTTAATGGAGTGGAACAGTCTTATGCATTATAAACCATTAGTGTAAATTAAATTGACTGAGTTCCAGTTCACTTCGAATACACTCATACACTCTATCCTCAGTGACACAGCTATTTGTATGTAGTAAATGTTTTTTTGCTGTATCTCCAACAGTCCAGTCTCCTCTCATCCATTACTCAGTTTCATTGTGTATACATTTGTGAGGATACAGAGATCCAACACTTGAGCTTTACCATGGCATTTTATTTTTTTTTTAAGATTTTTTTTTTTTAGGGGGGGGGGGGGGGGGCAGAGAGATTGGCAGAGGGACAGAAGCAGACTCCCCGCTGAGCCCGGAGCCCGAAGCGGGACTCCATCCCAGGACCCTGAGACCATGACCTGAGCCATGACTGAGATGCTCAACCAACGGAGCCACCCAGGCGTCCCCACAATTGCATTTTAAAATTCTGTATTCACCCTCTACAGATTAGACAATGTAGTATAAAACAGATGAGCACTTGCAGGGATGATTGGGGTCGCAGCCATGGCAGAAACAGTAACTAACACTGTGGAGAAGTCCCTATGCCTCATCCTACATTATAAACACACTGTCTGATCCAACCTCAAACTAGCTCCATGAAAAGGGATGCTGCGGCTGTCCCCTTCTAAAGAGAAGCAAACCGACATGCAGAGAGATTAAGAGATTAATTTGCCCAAGATACAATAAAACAAGGAGCCTAAATTCAAAATGCGGTCTGACCTCAGTGGCTTTGGTCTTGACCAATATACTCTGCTATAACAAAAAAGGTCATCTCTCTGATAATAACCTCCAAAAGAGGGGAATCAGATTAATCTGTATCTAGAAACAGGCAACGGAGAAACCTAGTGAGGAATTTTTTCCCCTGGCACCGGATATCTCCTGAATCTCCCTAAAGTCTCCTGATAAAATGAGCTGTGACATTATTGCTTAAGACAAAGGGTAAACAGGAAATATGAAGAAACATTAACTTCTAGTCTTTTCTCCTTTACAAATTGAGTATAATTTTCAACAAGTTCTATTTATATCACAAATTTCTTATTTATAAAATCAGGGTTTTAGATTCTTTTTTTTTCTCTAACAACACTTTAAATCTCAACATTAATTTTTGTATAAATATTTGCCTCAAATGTGGAAATATACCCATGGCAATTCCCTTTGACTGTTGGAATCTCAAAAACCAACTTTACAATCAATTATTGAACACAGAAGTTTTGATGAATGAATTGTGGATTCTTATCATGTCCAAAGGGTGGTGGTAAAGACCATCAGAGAGCATGAAGTCGTTAGGTATGACCTTACATATTTTCAACAAATGCTGCTTGAACAACAGCAGGCCGCCAGAATTTCGACAGTTGCTGCCCTTTCCCTGGACAGGAGGACAGAAAAAACAGGTTTGGGCCTTTGTAAATGTCTATCTAATGTAAACAAAATCTCAGGAAGCTGATTCCTAATAGCTAGAAAGTAAAGGTTGAATGTTCAAAGCTTCTTGTAATGTTAATTCATGGCTAGCATCCTTTGAAGAACTTTAAACATAATGAACACCGGGGATATGAACCCTGGGGGCTTGGCTAATCAACATTAAGTTGCATGTAGATAGAGACTGGCAGTGTTCTATGAATACGCTCTGAGCAGACTGACATGTGCTTGACTCTGGGAATGAATCAAAATTGTCCTTGAAGTCTTCATTATTATTAAAAGACTAGAAAAATGAAGAGAATGGAAAATAAACTTTATCCAGTCTTAGGGTCAAGAAAGGTATCTGAACATGCAGGTGAAAAAGGACTTGGAACCTGGAAGCCTTAGGTGAATAGTCAGGAAATTTCATCAGAACTTTCCACGTTTGCAACAAGGAAGTAAAAAGTTTAAAAGCAATGAGGAAGCAGCATTCATTCTAACTAAAGTAAATTCTGCCATCACCCAAGAAGTTTGCCTTCAAAATACAATCGTATAAAATAAAGGGTTGCTTTCTACCAAGGTAAGTGCCCTATGACCTGTTGCAACCTCCCCGGTTCCAGGGGTTTGGCTGCTGAAGCTAAACCCATCCCCGCTATGGTTTGGCGCCATCTGGTGGAAGTTAGAATCTGGCTTTAGAAGCAAGGAGCTGATTCTGGGTCCCGCGGCTGGAGGCAGAGGATTTGTAGATCCGGGACGGCAATTTCTGGAACCTCCCAGTTAGTTGATACCGATTTCTTTTCCTTGTCAAGAGCAGCATTAAGAGAATCTGACCCATGAGAATATTGAAAATGAGGCAATCCACTCTCTCTCTTGCTCCCAATATGGAGGTTGGGAGGACTACAGCCACCAATCCCCAATCGCACTATATCCAAATTGGTGTTACTATACCATTTTACTGACCTTATGCTGTCCATGAACTCCTGGTTCAACCTTAATTCTGGAGGCTAATGCTGAAATCACTTACTCTTGTAAAAGCGGTTGTATTTTTTTCTTCTTTTCTGAGCTGACCATCCTTCCAGTTTCCAAGGTCCCTCACGTGGGGCTATTCGAAGGTCCTCCTGTGTATCTCACACTCCTTTTAAAGTCCATTTTACCTGTAAGGGTTTCAAGTTCCCCAGCTTAGTTTTGCCTCGTTATCCACTACCCTGTTTGTTTTATGACTTCCAGAATCTCTTTACCATTCTTTGCTATTGCTGGGAGTGACAGCTTGGATTAGCTTTTTTTTTTTTTTTTTTTTTTAAGATTTTTATTGATTTGAGAAAGAGTGAGTGAACACAAGTAGGGAGGAGGGGCAGAGGGAGAGGGTGAAGCACGCTCCTCGCTGAGCCAGGAGCCCCAACGAGATCATTTCCCGAGCCTAACGCAGGCGCTTAACCGACTGAGCCACCCAGGCGCCAGCTTTCTTGGATTTTTAAAGTGTTGGCCTATGCCAAAGGTTTGTTAAGCCTCATTTTTTTGTTTTTTTTTTTCCCTTAAGATTTTAAGTAATCTCTACACCCATTGTGGGGCTTGAACTCACAACCCTGAAATCAAGAGTTGTATGCTCCACGGACTGAGGAGCCAGGTGCCCCTTTCCTTTAGTCTTCAAATAATGTTTTTTTTTCAGCATTTGCAAAGTTCCCTCTGACCCCCACCAGTCTTTAATGAGAAATGGTGCTCGTGATCCTCTTAACCACATTCTGTTTAAACAACACAATTCTTTTTTTTTAAAGATATTTATTTATTTACTTGACAGAGAGAGAGACACAGCGAAAGAGGGAACACAAGTAGGGGGAGTGGAGAGGGAGAAGCAGGCTTCCCGCAGAGCAGAGAGCCCGATGTGGGTCTCGGTCCGTGGGGCTCCATCCCAGGACCATGGGATCATGACCTGAGCTGAAGGCAGATGCTTAACGACTGAGCCACTTAGGCGCCCCTAAACAACACAATTCTTAAACAAGTATTTGTTATCTTACTTATTGCACTTCCCGGTCTGGACAGAAGAGTAGCACTTGTAACCACTGCTTTTCTTTTATTCAGTTTTTCAGAAAATTTTACATCAGGCAGAAGTCCAGAAAGCAAGGACTGTCACTGTAAATCTTGTAAAAATGATGAGACAATTTCCTGGAGTACACAGATTATAGGCAATGATGGTTCGTATCTATTTTCAAATTTCTTTTTATTCCACATTTACTGGGAATCTTGGTCTCATTTTACTCCTCTATGCCTCAGTTTTTTTTATGTAAAATTAGAACATTAGATTAAATATTCTGTGTTCTGTTGCAGGACTAACACTAATAACTACTGTCATCACCATAACATATTTGTATACTACTTTTTCTTTTTTAAAAAGATATTATTTATTTATCTGAGAGAGAGAGCATAAGCAGGGGGAGAGGGAGAAGCAGACTCCCCACTGATCGGGGAGCCAGATGTGGGGCTCCATCTCAGGACCCTGGGATCATAGCCTGAGTCGAAGGTAGATGCTTAACCGACTGAACCACTCTGGCGCCCCTCTTTAGCACTACCTTAACTACAAAGTGCTTCCATATGCTATCAGTTAAATTCCCAACAGCTTTGAAAGCCAGATATTTTAATTTACCATTTTACAAAGAAGAGAAATCAGGCTTTAAATCATTTATCCAAATGAGAAAAATTGGTAGGTAATGGAGTCAAGATTCAAGCCGGAATCTGATTCCAAATACCAAGTTCTGTTACTATGCCACCCTATTTTCTCATCGGAGAGATCAGTGATGTACTTCATTATTTTTCTTTCCCCCATTAGGCTCTCATTTAATGGCTTCTTGAATATCAGATTAGACTCATTCTAGGGTGACACAAATCTACCGTACACATTGTTTCTCTCAAACCATTTCCAAAAGCCAGTTCTACTTTCAAAAAGACCCTCCTAAACATGCAGGAAATTCCAGACTGCTCTGCTTCCCACAGTTGCTCTTCTTTCAAAGTGGGAAGTTTATGGATTATGGGAAAAGTGCCAAGATCACTACTGGGGAGAGATGAGAGCAGGTATTCTAAGAAAATGAAACCAGGTTAGCACAACAGTATGATTGCTAGATTAGCATTTTAACTCCAGAAAAGCCCGAAGAACTCTAGAGATTGAGGACAGAGACCAAGGGAGGCAGTTTGGGGATGAAAAGGGGTGTAGGCTTTGATGAACGGGGTTCATTTCTTGAACTCCTCCAACAAACTGAGTTACACCTTGCTCAATCCTGCTGTTGGATTAGAGTCTAGGTTTTATCTGCAAAATACCTACAGCATGTGGTACAGGGGGGACGGGTCTACAATGCTACAAAATGTAAAAAGTACACAATTCCGTGTCAAGAGCATGGATGGTATCCTATATTATTATGTCCAATTATACAGGAGACAATTCAACTGAAGCCAATTAATTGAATCTCTGCACCCATTTATAATTCTGTCATCTAAAAAATATTCTAGATTATGATGTTTTAAAAGGTGTTTTAGGGGCACCTGGCTGGCTCAGTCAGTGGAGCATGCAACTCTTGATCTCTGGGTTATGAGTTCAAGCCCCATGTTGGGCACAGAGCTCACTTAAAAATTAAAAAAAAAGTCTTAAAAAATATATTTTAATGCTACCAGCACAGTGATGTAAATAAAGCCAAACTGTATGCTTTGACTTGAGACATGCCTGTGTTGGACAAATTAATCCATGTAGTAACTATTTATAGAGCATCTATTTCTGCTGAGTGCTGGGGAACAAAGTTAAGTATCTTCTTGGTCCTCATAGTTTATATTTTATTTACGCTTCCACTTAATGGTCTACATAAAACGTGGATGCACTTTTTAGAAAATCTGGCCATTGATAAGTCAAAATTTACTTTTAACTTTGGTATAAACTTGCCTTGACAACTCTCACTCCCACAAGTAAAACAAGGCAAGAGATATGTTTGGCAGAGCAACTATTTATGTCCTGTCTTCTGTGTTGCCAGGGTGATGGAAGCAATACTGAAAACACTGGAGGTGGTTGTTTTATTGGCAAGGATCCTGACTTTCACTTTCAAATGGAAGGACTGTAAAAAGCAAAATGTAGGCTGGGGTGTAGGCAGTGGACTGGCCATGGCTACACATCGACTAGATGAATGGATTATTGGTGATTAACCAAATCGGATGCTGTTGCTGGAAGTGTAATACTCACAGGCAATATTTTTGTAATAATATTTTAAAACAAGAGATTTTAGTGATCACCTCAAATATTTGGGGGTTTTTTTTTGAAAAGCTAAAACCCTATCTTTGTATGCTTTCAAATGTTAGTTATGTTTTTTGCCCACATTTCTCTACCTCTCCTTTCTTTCAGTGGGAAACAACTCAAAAGGTATACTGAGCTTTTGATCTCTCTTCTAACTAAGAATTGAAATGTTGCCACAGTCCAGGTTCAGCTTCTAAAGAATTTTTTTAACATACTGATTATGTACTTTAAAGGGAATAAATGTATATACCAATGCTGAAACGAGAAAGTCATCTGTTAGGTCGGCTGGATTTTCTGTCTTACTTGAAAGCACCACATTTATGCAGATACGCGGACTGGGGGTAAGCAACTGGTAACTTTTACCTCCCTCACCAACTTCATTAAATCAATCTCTTAACTTCAAGCCAACTAGTACCTTGACACTGAATTAAAAACAAAACAAAAAAACATTTCCTTGTGAGGTGTTGTGGGTTGACCCTAGCGAACTTCATGTCTTCCTCCCCACAGTGTGCTGAGACATAATATGGTGTGGGGAGACAGAGGGAGATGGAGATAAACCAAGACTACATTTCTTAGATTTCTGCTAGTTTTTTTTTTTTTAAGGTTTCAAATGTACTTTATTTCTTCAATTATGCTATCATGAGTAGTAAGAGTTGCTTAGATGACAAGTTGGTTTTGAAACAATTCTGTGTTACGACAACTATAATGGTTACTGATGTTTTCACTCCTTTGTGGTGACTCCACCAACAGAGGACAGGTTCCATTCTATTCCAATCTGTGTGATTCCAAATATCCACACAACAACACAGAAAGTAGTTCTGCTGGCTGGTGCAGCATTACCATATTGGTCGAGAAAATCCAGTGAGTATTTTATGTGGTTCTGTCTTGCCATAATTTGCTCAATGCTTCTATTCTTGAGATCCTTAGTATATTTCTGGCCAAGGGAAACATCATGAAGGTGTGATAGGATTGCATGTGAGTGCAGCTGCTGGTGTATTTCATTGCAAGAAGCCCTGGTAGGAACTCAAATGTTCTTCTCAGAAACTTCTAGATTCAGCTTGTATTATCAGTTTATTATAAAGGATATGTTTCAAGAGAAGCCAAATGGAAGAGACGCACAGTATAAGGTATTGGGGTGAGGGAGCTTCCATGCCCTCTCTGGGTGCACCCCATCCTCCTGGTACATCAATGTGTTCACCAACTTGGAAGCTCCACTGCTGGGTTTCTTGCTACTTACGTGGTTTTGTCAATTATATGCAATGATGTGATATTTGAAAAGCAGGAAAAATATGGAGACATTTTATATGTTTGACCTGTTTTGTTTCTGTTGATAATCCGTCACACTGATGGGAATTCTTTTCTGCACCAGTTTAAAAACTTTTCTGCAGAGTTTTACTGTCTATTTTCTAGCTTCTTGGGTTTTGAGAAACATTTTACAGCCAGCTCTGGAGGCCCAATATGGAGCTCACTTCTCCAACTCTTCCAGCAATGTTAAAATTACCTAATCCTCTCTTAAGTTACTTTCTGCTCAAAATACTGAAACTAGTTTTGGTTTTCTATACTAAACTCTGTCTGATATACATCTCACGTCCTTCTCAGCTTAAAACCCTCAATACCTAACCACTCTTTATGGGAAATTATCCAAATAATTAGCATCGCGTTGAAGGGGATGTATTACAACAAATTCCTCGCAATGATAGATGTATCTCTTATTTTTCCATGCAATCTGCTCTCTTCTTTCCCAAATTCACTTATTCACAGTCCAGTATATTTAGCACACACACATTTTCTTAGATTTCAGTCCCCTTCAATTTGTTAATTGCCATTTACCGTTCTTCAAATTCTCATTCTAATCCTACACTTACATGATAAACCTCCTACGATCATTTAACCAGAATTAATCTTTTTCTTTCATAGCTAAACTAATCTAGCACTGTGCTTCTTTTGGAGCATGGGAACCTTTCCAACACCTGAACATTGATTATTCTATCATCCAATTTGCACCATTTATTTACCCAAAGTTTACCAAATACTTAACTATGAGCAAGTCACTGAGCTAGACACTGGAAGTATGAAAATACAGTCTTTGTCTTAATGAAACTTATGTCTTATTAGGCTAGATAATCATTAAGCAAATAGACCCCAAATGAATATGGGAAGTGTCAACTCTGGTAAGTTCTATAAAGAAAAGCATTGTGCACCCATTCAAGAGATCTTATGTGGTTTGAAAGTTAGGGAAAGCTGGAGTATCACTGGAGGCGATACGTACATGATGCTCAGACGCTGAATGGAGTAGGGAAGAATACCGGCAACATGGCGCGCGTCAGCAAGGCTTTTGCTAAACTAGCACTCAATAAGGAAATGGAGTCCCTGCCCCTTCTAGGGAGCCTCCCTCTCACTTTGTTTTGTGGAAGAACAACTCTTTCCTGTATGGAATTACTCTCGGCAAAGAACACACCCCACTTTCCACAGGGCTCACCACACCCATTACCTCAACTGCATCTCTTCTGCTTCTCAGTGTTCTCAGTGTTTTACACATACTCACAAACACACGTACACGTGGGGTGATGGCTGTATGAACTACGGACAAAATAATGCATTTATTGCCTACTTACCAGGGGCCGGGTACTTCTATATTTATTTCCATCTATGTTGATCTTGGCCCTTAATCTTCACAATACCCATGTGAAATAGATATTTAAAAAGGAGGACCCGGAAGCACAGAAAATATTGAGTACTTACCAAATGCTAGATATAAGCACCACTGAGCATTTACTCCGTGCTAAGTACAACTGTTCAAGGACGACTTTCAGAGTTACTACTATTACCGTTTTCCTGAGGGACTGAGAGGCAGGGAGACCGACTTGCTCCTGGTTCCCCAGCCGTGTGGCTAGTCTGGATCCGGAGCAGGCTGAGTCAAGGCAGCACTGCGCTACTCGCCACTCTGCAGCCTTCTGAGGCTAGTTCTGATCCCTTAGTAAATCCTGCAGAGAGGATTCTGACATCCATTTGGGGGTTCTCTCTTTAGAAAGTGGGAGCTTATACTTCCTTGTTCTCAGCTTTGGGATCTAGTCACCAATTATGGGACAACCAGAAAATTCCCATTCGCCATCCTGTCATACATGCAAAATGCCTTCCATCTTTCGACACACTTCTTCTGTCTCTTCTAGGGTATATATGCTGAGAAATGCACACAATATTAATAGTAATTAAAATACACTTAGGGCTTACATTGCTTCAAATAAATGTCATGTAACCTCAGCCTATATGCCTTGTGAATAATGCATTATTTTGGATGATCCACAGGATCACTTACTTCTACTAGTCTGAGTCGGTGAGAACTAAACTAGAGTAAAAATATGTAGTTAATATATATTCACCAAGAATGAACAAGAAAATAGCACCAAGATCATTTTCCTAGTGGGGAGACCAGCATAATGAACAAATTAGAGATGTGACGTGTAGAGAAATGGTCTGGCTACACTCAGATTCTTTGTCATCACATGAAAAATGTAGAAGCAGGGCTTTCAACAGGTCCCAGCTTGAACTCTAAGGCTTCCTCTGGAAGAATATTGGGGTGTCAGTAAATACCTCAAAATTCCATGCAAAATTTCTATTTGTGTATGTGTATTTTTTCTAGAGGAAGAGTCCAAAGCTTTTACTAAGTTTCCAGAATGGTTCCCCAAAAAGGTTAAGAAACACTGATGCAGGGGCACATGGCTGGCTCAGTAGGTAGAGCGTGTGACTCTTGAACTTGAGGTTGTGAGTTCAAGCCCAGTTTTGGGTATAGAGATTACTTAGAAATAAAATCTTAAAAAAAAAAAAAAAAGAAAAGGAAAAAACACTGATGCAGTGGTAAAATTATCAATGCTAAGTAGATGTAAGAGAATATGTTCTATTTCTAATTATTAAAGAAGCACTCACCATTCCCTATTAAATAAAAAAAAACCAAAACATGGTTTTAAAGACAGACTAAATAAACCACTAAAATAAGCATTGATTAATATACCTCTGCCCTGGATGAAGTAAAAAGGGGCCTCAGGCAGATCAATCCATTGGAACTCATTTCCTGGCAGCAAACTTTTCCCTGTATCAGCAGCCCATTTTACCCATATTCTTATATCTTTTTTATTCGAGGTCATTACAAGCGAGATAAAGTTCAGATATCTAATATGTTTTCAAGCTTGAATGTTGCGATAAATAAAAGTCATAAAAACTAATTTCCCCTTCCACCCTCTAACTTCCAGAAGACACAATTATTTGGGTCTCACTGGTCACAGCAGAGATATTACAGTAGAATAATCTGACGGATAACCATCTTCACTGCACAAAATTGCTACTTATGCCCTAGGTAGTTAGAAGGTCACCTGATAATCATACTGTGGGTTGAAGAGATTATTTTGTTATCTACTAATTTGTATAAATATAAAAGTAAATTTGTGTGATTTAGAATCAAAAGCAAAAAAAGGTAAATGTAATATGTATGTGTCTATATAATGTATATATAAATACCTGAGATAGATAATTTTTCAACAATTTTATACAAAGTTAATTTCTGGTTTGGCAGATGGTACACCTATTTCAAGAACTATTTTACTTAATAAAATTTCAGATGAATAGACCAATTTGGACAATACACTGGATCATATATACTTGCATTTGTCTTACCTCGGAATAATCTCCCAGCATTTATTTGTATTATATGACACTAAAAATGTCTTCCAAGCAAAACCCAGCCTCATAGATACAAAGAACAGATTGGCTGTCACCAGAAAGGTGGGGTTCAGGGCAAGATGGGTGTAGGACATTAAGAAGTACCAACTTCCAGTTATGAAATAGGTTACGGGGATGTAACGTACAGCATAGGGAATATAGTCAATGATATTGTATTATTTTGTAAGGTGACAGATGCTTAGCAGGTTTATTGTGGCAACCATTCTGCATTGCATACTTATGTCGAATTACTGTGTTGTATACTTAAAATACTGTAAACCAATTACACCTCAATAATAAAAATCTCTTCAAATTGTATAATTACTGCACCTTACAGGACAACTTCCTCCAAAAATCCTAATATTAGAAGATTTTCCAAAAGACTGAGAGACTACCTAGAACGAACAGATCTGCAAGAAAAACTGACTTTAAAAACAAAATAAAACAAGCATCACACCAAAGGGGACTGGGAAGGAGAAATGTGGAAAAGTAGGGTGTGTCCTTGGTGGGAGAGTCTGCTGGCTGTCCTCTCACTCTGTTCTTTCATTTTCTTGATGTGTGACCGGGCTTGCATTTGTCCTGGTCTCTCTTGTAGTTGGGTGTCATCCTGTGATTGATTTATCTCAACTGCAATGACAAAGTACTATGGGTCCACTTTCAGGCCTAAGTTTTCAGATCACCACACTTTTTTCCTACTTCTACTTAAAGTGATCCTGAATGAAGATGACATAAATGCCCTATGGATATTGCTTTTAACCCTTAACCCCAGGGTTACCACTGGACGGAATTCAGTCTATCTGTGAAACTTGGATGGTGAAAATTTTATCTTCATTTTTATTAATTTAGGGTTTTCTTCTGTTGAAAATGTAGACAATAAACCATAGAATTAATAGTACCTGGGTTTTGGCAAATACGAAAATCACAGATACTCTCAAATCGTATTGCAGCCATTGCAAATATCTTAAAACACTGTGTGTGTTCCCAGTTGCCTCAAAATTATGGTATTTATAGCTCTAATGTAGGCTTTTAAAGTCTTAAGGAGCATACATTTATATATTTTGATCATGGTATTTCAATGTTGTTTCCTTTTTAACCTGAAGCATTTTATTCATTCAGTCAACTTTACACATAAACATCCATAAACTTCACCAGATTACTACAGAGGTCCACAGCACATGAAACACTTACGAACCTTGCCTGCCCTGAAGGATGGGAGAAGCAAAAACTTGGAAAGAACTGGATTCCTGAATGACTACAGAGAACTTCCCAATGGCCTAAAAGATACAACTCCTATTTTTCCACGGGAGAAGAAAAATCTTTGTTATTTAAGCCAGTCTGCTTGTGGGTCCTTTTTATGGCAGCATTCCATGCATATATTCACTAATGAATATTAGTGATTCCTGTTCACTAATATATTCTCATATCATCAAGACATATCTTGATCTTGATATATATCTCACTATATGTATTCTCTCTGTATAGTCTCGTATCATCAACTTTTGTTTATTTATTACAGAAAGGAACACTATAACTTTCTGTAAGAACTAACACAATAATGCTCAATGGCGCCAATCAACAGGGAAATGTAAATCAAAACTACAATGAGATACCACTTCACATCTGTCAGAATGGCTAGCAGCAAAAAAACCCAAGATATAAGTGTCAATGAGGATGCAGAAAAATGCGAACCCTCACGCACTGTTGGTGGGACTGTAAATTGGTGCAGCCACTGTGGAAAACAATATGGAGATTACTCAAAAAATTAAAAATAGAGATACCGTACAATCGAGTAATTCCACTAATGAATAGTTACCAAAAGAAAAAAAACCACTAATTTGAAAAGATGTGCGCTCCCCCATGTTTACTGCATTATTTACAATATCTAGGGTATGGAAGTAATCCATGTGTCCATCAACAGATGAATGGATAAAGAAGATATAATACACACACACACACACACACACACACACACACACACACACATAGAGGAATATTACTCAGCTATAAAAAAGAGTAAGATCTTTTCATTTGTGACAACATAGATGGACCTGCAGAGTATTATGCTAAGTGAAATAAATCAGACAGGAAACAACTAATACCATATGATTTCACTTATATGTGGAATCTAAAAAAAACCCATAACAAATGAACAAAAATACAGAAACAGACTCATAAACACCAAGAAAAAACTGGTAGTTGGTAGGGGAGTAGGGGGTAGGGAATGGGCAAAATGGGTCAAGGGAAATGAGAGGTATGGACTTCCAGTTACAGAATGAATGAGTCATGGGGGTGAAAGGCACAGCATCGGGAGTATAGTCAATGGTACTATAATCACGTGTACAGTGACAGACGGTAGTTACCCTTGTGGTGAGCACAGCATTACATACCGAATTGTTGAATTACTATGGTTTACACCTGAAACTAATGTCACATTGCATGTCAACTATGCTTCAATTAAAAATTAAAAGAAAAAAATTATTTTTAAGACTTAAAATAAGAATTTTTATATAGAAATAGAGTACCAATGCTTTAATAAAATAAAATGCCTATATAAACGTTAAACTATTAGCTGTAAAAGTTAAACAAACTAATAATAACTTGTGAGTATATTATTCTCAGAAATACATGAAACAATGCAGAACACTGATTCTAATGATTGAAAAGTCCCATCAAGGCAAAGGTCAACAAAAGTGTACATCCCTTATGACTTATAAGCAGTCACTGTAAACCCTCATCATCTCCATTTCGAGTGCTTATTCTCTGGGCAAACAATCCTTCAAACCCATATATACAATCTGCTAATCCTATAAAAATTTTACTTTTTCCTGTTTCTCTTATGTACTCACTTCCCTGATCAGTTTACAGTCCACAGCCAAACTTTAATCATCCTCTTGCATATACCCCAAAACTCTTCCATCTCTTGTATTCTCTACCTCGACCCAAGTGTCAGTTTTTGTTTTGTTTTGTGTTTTTAAGCATCAGTTTAAGTAGAAGAAAAACATGTTGCCATACTCATCACTCTCATTTAAACTTCATGACTACTAACTTCAAGTGGGCTCTTGGAGCAATCTGAGCAATACTATTATCACATATTCCGAATCTATTTGTTCTTCTACTCTCAGTATCTGTGATTCTTGGTCACGGAGTTTTGAAGAGACACTGTCTTTTCCCAGCTCCCTCTACCCATCTATTCCTACATGTACCATCATCAGCATCCTATTCTCAACCTTCACTCTTGTAATCCTGCATGGTCTGTGTTCCTTTAGAAAGCCACCTTCTCCACTTGTACATCAGATTCCATTTCCTCTCCCCACTCAGGGACATGGTTCATGCAATCAGCCTTTGTACTTGATCATTCTCATGGCCATAGGTAATACTCTGTGATTTCTCTCATTGCTAAAAAAAATCTCGACCCCACATTCCTCTGTAGCAGCTGTCTTATTTCTTTTTTGTTTTTATAGAACTCTTGGTGGTTGTTTATCTTTTCTGTTTTCAATTCCTTTCTATTTTTCCCCTTAGATCCATTCAAAATAGCTTTTGCCCAAAACCCCCTTCCATCAAGAGACTTATCAAGGTCACTGGTGACTTACTTCTGTACTGGTAAATCCAATAATCAGTTCTCGGTCCACATCTTACTCTGCCTATGAGCAGCATCTGCCACAGTTGGTGACTCTTTTCTTGTTTGAAACATTTCCGCTATTTCCAGGACAAAACTCACTCCTGGTCCTTCCCCAATCCCCATCACCAACAACACTCTCCTACTCTTTTGCCATTTTTTTCTTTTCTCCAGACATAATATTGGAAAACTCCAGGGCTCAGGCATTGTCCCCTTATATTTTTTATATGCTCACACTCCCTTAATGACCCCGAGTACCATATATTTAACTGACATTTATATCTTTAGCCCACACTTGTCTCCGAACCCCAGGCGCATACATAAATCTCAAACTGAATAAAATGAACTCATGATCTTTCTCTCTAAACATGCTCCACCTGCAGGTTTCCCCATGTGAGAGCAGAGGAATGGCAACTCTATTTTTCAGTTTTTCAGAACAAAAGCATTGGAGTTACCCTTGATTCTTTTTCTCTAATATTTCCATATGTATTCTGTAAGTCTTGTCTGTCTTGGCTTCAAAATACAAAACCCTCACCATCTTCCTGCTAAAACATGGTTGAAGGCACCATCATCACTTACCTGGATTATTCTGAGTCTTCAGACTGGTCGCCCTGCTTGTCTGCCTTGCCCAACTTCAGTTAATTCTCTTTACTTTCCTCATGAGCCTGTTACAATATATGTCCATAAAATATAATTAGAGTACAATTTGTCAGTTTCATTTACAATAAAATCAAGATCTCTTATCACCATCTGTAAGTCTTATATGATCTACCCCCTCTCTAATTTTGTTTCTTACAATGCTGCCCCTGATGACCCTTCTCCATCCATCTATGTTGCCCTTGCCATTTCTCATCTTCACTTCAGAACCTGTAACTGTTTCCTTTTCCTGGATGCTCTTCCCCCAGGATTCCCGTTAACATTCCTGGTCACCAGCTCAAGGGTCACCTTCTCAGGGAAGCCTTTCTTAATCATTCTATTTAAAATTCACCCTCCCCCTACCTCTGCACGTCTTTGCCCTTCCCAGTTTTAGTTTTCGCCATAGCTTTTCTTGCCTTCCAACATATTATGCTTATATCCTTTTATTTAATGGCTTTCTCCTCCCATGACAATGTGAGCTTCATGAGGGTAGAGATTTCTGTCTGCTATGTTCTCTCAAAGGTACCAACACATAGTAGGCATTCGGCAAGCTTTAACTCCTATCATAATTTTTGTTACGACTGACTTAATTACTTGTTAATACATTCTGGCCTATGCTATGTAGAGAAGAGAGAAATCAGTTTTAGTTTATATGACTCAGAAAGCGAATGGGAACATTTGATAGCATTAATAGGACTTATTTTCTAAAGCATCCCTTATTTCTCCAGGGAGTGTTAAATTGGCTCCATTAAAAAACTTTTTTTCAATTTTAGTTCAAAAACAGTTAAGAATTTAACCTTTGCAAACCAAATATTAAATGAGGTTTCTTATACCTATAAAATGGAATGTGTAAGATGATCATAGGGTATAAATTAGATGGCTAGACATATATTCAGTACCTCTTTAAAATTTTATAAATATATATACAAAAGAATTTACATAGTGTTCATCATAGTTAAAAAACAGATAAATGCCCTACCTATGATGAATCTTAAGAAAGAGAATATTTCGGGGCGCCTGGGTGGCTCAGTCGTTAAGCGTCTGCCTTCGGCTCAGGTCGTGATCCCGGGGTCCTGGGATCGAGCCCCGCATGGGGCTCTCTGCTCGGCCGGGAGCCTGCTTCTCCCTCTCCCACTCCCCCTGCTTGTGTTCCCTCTCTAGCTGTCTCTCTCTCTCTCTGTGTCAAATAAATGAAATAAAATCTTCAAAAAAAAAAAAAAAAGAAAGAGAATATTTCAATGTTTGAAGTCCCTATGTGCCCTTCCCCCAATAACTTCTCTTCCCTACCTCTAAGCAGCACAAGAAGTTGTGTTCATCATTCTTTGTTATACAGTTTTGCCATATATATATTTACTTCCATAAATATGTTTTCTTTTCCTTGATTTTGAAACCTATTTTAATGTAATAAATACTATAGGCTTTCATCTGTAACTTTATTTGCAGGCCCAATGTCATGCTCCTGAGATGCACCCATGTGAATTTGCTTCACTCTAACTCATTTAAAATCATGATCTTACAAACATTCTTGCTATGACTTGAGGACCATATATTCAAACATTTTATTAGGCCTCATGGTTTTCTTTTCAAAGAAGTTATATATCACTCTAAACTCCTGTGTAACCATTGTTCCACATTCTTGCTATTATTAGAAATTGTCAGTTTCTACTTTGCCTAGTGCAAGTGGAGTGATGTTGCGAATTTAACTCACTCTTGATTACTAATAAAGTGGACACTTAGAGTGAAATGAAAAAGTTGTCAAATATAGTTGCATTTTTTAGTCCTCCATAAGAAATTGCTTAAGTTTTAGTATTAATTTGTTCAAACCACCATTTCATAAAGATATGCCCCTATATTGCCCCTTCAGATAATTTGTCTTTTATATTTATCTCCTTGATCCATTTGAAAGTATCTGAGTATATGTGAAGTTGAGTTCTATCCTAGGACCATTAATCAAATAATCTTTCTTTACTTACATGCTTTCTACATATCTTTGGGTTTATTTATGGACTCTATTCCTTTGTGTACCAGTCACCAATACAATATTATCCTTTTATTTTTAAAGATTTTATTTATTTATTTGACAGAGAGAGAGACAGCGAGAGAGGGAACACAAGCAGAGGGAGCAGGAGAGGGAGAAGCAGGCTTCCCGTGGAGCAGGGAGCCCAATGTGGGGCTCGATCCCAGGACCCTGGGATCATGACCTGAGCTGAAGGCAGACGCTTAACGACTGAGCCACCCAGGTGCCACATAATACTATCTTATAAGTGTAACTTTAAAATGGTCATAGTATCTGATAGAGCTCATCTTTCTAGTGTCTATACCTCTTCCAGTAATGAATTATTTTGATCCACTTCATTTTCCACATATATTTCAGAGTAAATTAGTTGATTTTAAAGAAAACTCCATTTTAAAATTGTAACATGTCACAATTCCATCCCCACTATTTTTCCTCATTTAGTTGCCTCTACTTCTCGTTCGTAATCAAATATCACCTTTTAACATCCTGTGCGGTTTATGTATTCATATGCCTATTATTTTACTTTGCTCTCACCTACCCATCTCCTACCCAGATGGACTATAAACTCAAAATTGACCAAGTTATTTTTGGATTTGTTCATTTGTATATCTCAAGCACCTATAACAGTAGATGCTTGGGCAAAGATAGGTACTCAGGACATATTTGCTGAGTGAACAAATTTAACTTGAATTTATGACTCAACCAGGAAAGCTGACATCTTTTTTTTTTTTAAGATTTTATTTATTTATTTGTCAGAGAGAGAGAGGCAGAGAAAGAGTACACGCAGGAGGAGCGGCAAGCAGAGGGAGAAGCAGGCTCCCTGCTGAGCAAGGAGCCTGATGCAGGACTCGATCCCAGGACCCTGGGATCATGACCCGAGCTAAAGGCAGACGCTTAACCGAATGAGCCACCCAGGTGCCCCGACATCTTTCTAGCATTAAATTTTTTTTAATCCATGAATATGGAATATGGTGTCTTTCCATCTATCTAGATTGTTCTTAAAAGATTTCAATAAAGTTGCAAGTTTCCTACATGAAGTTTTTACACATCTTTGTTAGATTTATTTTTGTGTAACTTACACATTTGTCATTGACACTTGCTATGGACTTGATAGTATTGTCTATTTTCTCTATTAAAATGTAAGTGTAATTCTATTTTATACAAATATTTATATTTTTAATATAAAGTTGAATATAACATCTGTGTAAAATATTTTCTCACATTAATTGAAGTGTAATTTTCACACTGTAAAACTCACCCCTTTTAAGTGCATAGTTCAGTGAATTGTGATAAATATATATAGTAGCCCCTACCACAATCAAGATGTTGAAAATTTCCCATCACTCCAATAAGTCCCTTTGAGCCTCATTGCAGTCAATTCCATTCCCCTACACCCAGCCTCTGGCAAACTCTGATCCACTTTCTGTCATTAATGTTTTGTCTTTTCTAGAATATCATATAAATAGAATCATACAGTATACGGTTTTTTGTATCTGGCTTCTTTCTTCATTGTAATGCATTTGAAATTTGTTATTTTTTGCATATTTTAGGAGGTCTTTCTATTTATTTATTTATTTATTTATTATTTTTTAGGAGGTCTTTCCCTTTAATTGCAGATAGCATCACATTGTAGGGATGTAATGCAATTTGTTAATCCACTCACCTTTTGATGGACATTTAAATTATTTTCTAAATTTTAGCTATTATAGATAAAGCTGCTATGAACATTCATTGAATGGTACTTGTGTAGACAGAAGTCATTCATCACGGGTAAATTTCTAGTGGAACTGATGGAGCATGTAAGAAATTTTCTAATTTTATAAGATATTCCAAACTTTTCCAAAGTGTGCCATTTTTTTCATTCCCACCATCAGAATAACAGAATTCTGGTTGCACTACATTTTCATCAGCTCTTGGTATTAAGAGTGTTATTTTTATCCATTCTGGAGGGAATGCAGTGTTATCTCATTATAATTTTAATTTACATTTCCCTAATGACTAATGTTGACTCATGTTGACCATCTTCTCATGTTTTAATTCCCTAATTTTTAACTCCTCTCAAGATGTCTTTTTAAATCTTTTGCCAATTTTTAAATCAAGTTTTTGGTTTATTATTGAACTGTGAAGTTTATTTATGTATTTGGGATACAAGTCCTATTCTCTCCAACTCTACAGTAGCCTTGAAAATCATCAGCCTCACGACCGTGGGAGTTATGATAAAACAACAGCCTTATAGACACTAAAGGGAGCAGAATGAGTTTGTGGCTTCTCAAAAAGCCCCACCATCAGAGAATTATCATTATTTAAATGGTCTTGCAATCCCCTGGAAAATACCTGTTTACAGAGTATTGTCATTATTTGACCTGACACAGAGCTTGCTTGTAGGATATAGCTGATAGAGAACTTATATCCAGAATGCATAAAAAATTTACACCTCAACAATAAGGCAACAAATAATCTAATGAAATTTGGATCAAGTATCTGAATAGACATCTGCTTAAAGATGACACACAAATGGCCAGTAAGCATGTGAAAAGATGCTCGGCATTAGTCATTAGGGAAATAGAAATCAAAACCACAGTGAGGGGCGCCTGAGTGGCTCAGTCGTTAAGCGTCTGCCCTCGGCTCAGGTCATGATTCCAGGTCCTGGGATCGAGCCCCGCATCGGGCTCCCTGCTTGGCGGGAAGCCTGCTTCTCCCTCTCCCACTCCCCCTGCTTGTATTCCCTCTCTCGCTGTGTCTCTCTCTGTCAAATAAATAAATAAAATCTTTAAAAAAAAAAAAAAACCACAGTGAAAACCTACAAGGATGACTATAACTAATAACATATATACTAAGTGTTGACAAGATTGTAGAGAAATGGAATCCTCATCCATCACTGGTAGGAACGAAAAACTGTGCAGCTACTTTGGAAAACAGCTTGATAATTCCTCAAAATGTTATATAAATATGGTGTCACCATATAACCCAGCAATTCCACTCCCAGGTATATAATGTAAGATAAATAAAAGCATGTATCCACATCAAAGCTTGTATACCAATGTTCATAGCAGGGGCACCTGGGTGGCTCAGTCAGTTAAGTGTCTGCCTTCGGCTCAGGTCATGATCCCGGGGTCCTGTGATCAAGCCCCCAATCGGTCTCTCTGCTCAGCGGGGACCTGCTCCCTCTCCCTCTACCTGCTGCTCTGCCTACTTGTGATCTCTCTCTCTCTAATAAATAAATAAAATCTTTAAAAAAAAACAAAACCCACAAATGTTCATAGCAGCATTATTCCTAATAGCCAAAATGTGGAAACAACTCAAATGTCGGTTAACTGAAGAATGGATAAACAAAATGTGGTATATCCATGCAATAAAATATTATTCATTAATATAAAGAAATGAAATACTGATTCATGTGAACACTGAGTCATCCCTGAAAACATTATGCTAAGCAAAATAGCAATCATAAAAGACCACATATTATGGGATCACATTAACATGAAATACTCAGAGTAGACAAATGTGTACAGGCAAAATACATTAGTGGTTGCCTGGGGCTGTGTTAGAGGGTGGGATGTGGAGTAAGTCCTAACAGGTTCTTTCTGGGGTGATAAAAATGTTCCTAAATTAGGTTGTGTTGATGGTTACATAACTGCGAATATACTAAAATTAACAAAATCGTATCCTTAAACACATACACATAGAATGATATACCATTTTGACAGATTAGAAAAAATTAGAAAGTGTGATAATACTGCCAAGTTTAGGGGATCACAGAGCAATGGAACTCTCATTCACTCCTGGTAGAAGGACACATTTGGGTTGTCAGTTTGAAAAACAGCTTTGTGTGTAGCCAGTTGCACCGGATATATAGAGCTGAGAAACTATTGTGCACATGCACTAATACCCTGCTATCCTTAAGAGCCCTGTTCTTTTTTTTTTTTTTTAAGATTTTATTTATTTATTTGACAGAGAGAGACATAGCGAGAGAGGGAACACAAGCAGGGGGAGTGGGAGAGGGAGAAGCAGGCTTCCCGCAGAGCAGGGAGCCCGATGCGGGGCTCGTCCCAGGACCCTGGGATCATGACCTGAGCCGAAGGCAGACGCTTAACAACTGAGCCACCCAGGTGCCCCAAGAGCCCTGTTCTTAAAGATAAACATGGACAACAGAGAGTGAATAAATACAATCTAACATATTCCCACAATCAAACACCACTCCCCTGTGTAAACAACAGAGATCTAGCTCACACACAAATACCGCTGATTATTTAATATACAATTAAATAAAAAATTAAGTAATAAGGACTGATTGGATAGTTATAGAAAGCTCAATAACAGAAAAGAACAGTGTTGTGGAGAAATATATGCTAAAAATATAAAGAAAAACAAGTGGAAGATGAATATAAAATTCTGGTTAGTGTTCCTCTTTCTGGGTAGGAAGAAGCACGCGGGACACTTCCAAGGTTGTGATAATGCCGTACATGTCATCCTTAATTAAATCCCCTGCAACAAACCTCATTGTATATTAAATACCTAGCCATGAAGTGGGAACAAAGAGGCAATATGGGAGCAAAGAATGTTTTTAAAAAATGACAAATGGTTAAAAACTGCCTCCAAAAAGCCTATTTCCCAAATGCTAAGGTTCTCTCTCTAAATGTATATATGTATGTTTAATATAAAATTACGTATATAATTTTATGTAAGTATATAATTGTATTAATATATATCATTTTATATTACATACCTATTGGAATATATAAAGTATATATACATATATGAATGTGTATATAACACACACATATTTGAAAAGAAGTGAAATCTCGGATGTATTTTTTAAGCAAAACTTGTTTATGTTAAGAGCATTCTTTGGTTGTTGTTAAGGGCATTAGAATTAGCATCATTTAACTATTTTATTGAAAAAAACAAAAAATGTTTCAAACTTAAATGCTGACAGCAATGAGACTATTTTATTATGTAATTTTCTGTTAGACCTTCAAAGTATTTTTACTCCCTCTCTTGTCTTTCAGTAGCTAAATGTTTTCTTGATCATTATTGATTTTTATTTCTTACCTTGTGGCAGGGAGTTTTTAGCATTATATATGGACTTTCGTGTTTTCACATTAAAATCACACTCGGTGAGATTTTATTTCTCTCGAGTAAAGCACAAAAGGGGAAAGATCAGTCTGTAATAGAACAATGCCATGAAACCATAGCTGAAAAATGTCTGGCAGAAGCAGAAGCTCGCCTCTGAGAGCTAAAGGTTACTTTTTCTCACCAAGCTGTCTGTTCTCCACCACTAATGAAATTGAAAAAGAACTTTTTTTTTTTAAAGATTTTTTTTTTTATTTATTCATTTGAGACACATAGATACAGAGATAGAGGAGAGTGCATGAACAGGGAGAGAGGCAGAGGGAGAGGAAGAAGCAGACTCCCCGCTGAGCCAGGAGCCGGATGTGGGGCTCAATCCCAGCACCCTGGGATCACGACCTGAGCCGAAGGCAGATGCTTAACCATCTGAGCCACCCAGGTGCCCAGAAAAAGAACTTTCTAAAAGTATTTTCTATCTTTCTCATATCAAATTGTTTATACACTAATAGACACATTTAATACACATGTAAATTATTACTATTCAATAATTCTTTGCTATCGGTGTATTGACTTAATGCCTAAGTTAAAAGTCTATGGCCAGATCTCAAGTAGCTTTGTCCCCTTGTTCACATACCTGTTGTCTTACTGTATAATTAGAATAATGCAACTTCTGTTCATCCATCCATCCATTTTAAAATTAATATTTTTAGTATTTTTCACTTCCTCTTTCCTTCCTTCATTTAACAAATATTTACTGCTTACCTCCTTCCTGGCACCACGCTTATTTCTAGAGATACAATAAGGGTAAACAGATAAAGGATCCTTGTCTTCATGGAACTCAGAATCTGTGTATGCAGACAGATAACTATGATTACCATATGAAAATTTTAAGTGGTGCTACATTGGGATGAGTGGTACAAACAGGCGTTTGGTGGTTGGGTTGAGGAATCTGAGGTAGAATTGACATGAGGAGGGGTTAATAAAGGAAAGAGAAGAAAAGCACATAAAAAGCCCTATGGTGGAAGGACTGAAGGTACTGAGGACGGAAAGACTGGCACAGAGAGATCAAGAAGGAATGGGAGCTATGGTGAAGACATAAAGGTTAAGAGATTTCAAGTCAGGCAGGACTTTATCAGCTATGTATTTTTATTTGTTCTGGTTTTGTGTGTTTTTTTTCTGCTTCTTTATCTTATAAAACAATGGAAAGACAGTGAAGCCACAAGCAAGGTAGAGGCACTGCTTGACTTGCATTCTGATGTCACTGGGCTGCGTTGTTCAGCGAGAGCTCCTCGGTTACCCACACTCTCCACCGCTTCCCATCCGCTTTCTGGGTGAGTTGCCACTTATCATCCTAACCACAAGTTAGTGCGGCGGTTTTCCAAAAATCCACCTCCTCGCACAGCCTGCCCTCTTGCATGAATTTGAGTTTGTGAACTCTGCAGAGAATTTAAATTCCTCTAAGATTCGTTAGATTTTAAATTCTTCTCAAGTCTAATGGGCAATCAATATCTCTAAAGATACACTTACCCTATGATGTGATAGGAAGTAGAGACATACACAAAGTGCAAAAGGTGGGGCGCCTGGGTGACTCAGTAGATTAAGCGTCTGCCTTCGGCTCAGGTCATGATCCCAGGGTCCTGGGATCGAGTCCCATGTAGAGTTTCCTGCTCAGTGGGGAACCTGTTTCTCCCTCTCCCTCTGCCTAACGCATACCCTGCTTGTGCTCTCTAACAAATAAATAAAATCTTTAAAAAAAAATACTGCAAAGGGTAACAATGGGGGGAGTCAATTACTCCACCTGGAAAACCAGGGAAAGCATGAGAACAGGTACATTTTACCTGGTCCTGAATGGTGTCTAAGAGGTTTTGTTGTTGTTTTTAAGAGAAAAATGGGAACAACATTCAGAGAAAAGGGAATTTTTATGGAATCATTGAGGTTTCCTGGGAGACAAATAGAAACTGGATGAATGAGAAAGGACAGAGCGAATTTGGGAAAGAAGCTCAAGATGAATTCGGAGAGAAATTTTATGACAGGATAAAATTGAGAGTCTATCCCTTAGGCACCAGAGAGCCAAGGAGTTAAAAAAACGAAGCTGGGGAATGATTCTCTGATGGTAAGCACTGTTATATCTGCTTACAAGATTAGAATTCATCTCCCTGAATGTCCAATTATTTCATGTAGCTGCCCACCCTTACTATGTGCTGCGTGTGAAGACCAACTTGCTAATATGCTTCGGTTCAGATCCCAAAGATTTTGCTATTTCACCTTCATTCTGGGAAGCAGACTAGGCATATGGAACAGAATTTATGTTGACCCAGTGGCCATGCAGTCATCCAAACTAATAGGCTTTCTTTTCTAGTTTGACTTCCAAGTCAAAAAAAATTTTTGGCCTTCTCTAGAAGCCAAATATTTTCCATGTCCTCAACACCTTCCCCAAAGAATTCCTTTACTTCTGTGAGATAATATTCCTTTCCCTAATTAATGAATTAGTTATAATTTTAAAACATTTTGCTCATAAACACATATTGTCTATTTTATTAAGACAAACTGACTATAGCTTGTAAAAATAAGATGTAGACATTGATAGAATGGGAGAATCCATGTTTAAGCACAAGGGCAAATGCCAGTTTTTGAATTATATATAGTGATGATTCATGGGCATAGCCATAAATCTTAAATAACAGAGCACATCTATCTTGGGGGGATTGTCAGGAGCATATGGAACCTTCAGGAGCCATAGTGACTAATGACTATTTGTAGACAAGAGTAAGATTCCAGCTTAATGCCTATGACTATGATAAAAACTATATTGCTATTGGGGCATTTTTTTTCACTTACTGTTGTGGACTCCAGAAGAGAAAATTACTGAGTAAATAAGACATCAAATGATCTATTTATTCAAAAGATTTTTCCAAAAAATAGAATGATCATACTCAAAATTACAGTCTATGTGTGTACATGTATGTGTTTAAATGTTCAGTCTATAAACAGGAAAGTCTTTTATGCCTTTATGGATATTTGAAGCAGTCTTTTTTGTGGTGACTTTATACACACACACAAAGATTTTTTTTAAAAAGGAATACTTAGCATAAAGGGGCAGCTGGATAAAAAGAGAGAAGGATTTCTGATATGGGAAGATATGGTACAGCATGATACCTCCACTTTTGACCTGGGTGACTAACCATGGGTTATTTTTTTTTTTTAAGATTTTATTTATTTATGTGAGAAAGAGACAGAGAGAGAGTGTGCACAAACAGTGGGGGCGGGGAGAGGGAGATGCAGACTCCCCGCTGAGCAGGGAGCCCGATGCAGGGCTCGATCCCAGGACCCTGGGATCACAACCTGAGCCAAGGACAGATGATTAACGGACTGAGATACCCAGGTGCCCCCTACCACTTCCCAAATTTAATTTCATTTAAATTCTACTTTAAATATTTTGCTTAAAAATAGAATAAATCTTTCAGAGCAGTTTTTTTTTTTTTTCAGAGCAGTTTTGTATGCAGAAAAAGCAGAGAAATTCAGAAAACAATTGACAAACAAACAAACAAAATTCAAGCTGTCAGGGTGGGTTTTAAACCTCCTATCTATCAGGTTTCATTCTATACTCTAGAAAGGAGTCAGACAATTTTGACAGAATAAACTTAGATTATCTTTGGCCTTAGACCATTTCCTTCTACGTGTCTGCAATTTGAGTTTTGTTGATTTCTCTCTGGGATTTTTCCTGATGAATAATTAATTATAGTCCACGTCAATTTTCCATAGACACTGAATTCTGTAGCAATCTTCCTACAATAGAACTTTTGATTTGTAAAAGTGATTTAGTACATATTCTGCTTTCCTTGCAATTTAAAGGTTGATTATATCCATGAGATTTGTCATGAAAACCTCAATTAGCTTTCAAAGTATAATCCCTGACACACTCTCCTTGTTATGCTCTCCCCTTTATCATGTCAACAATACCGTAGGAAACTTTTATTATAACTTCAATAGTTTGTTTTATTGATTTGAGCATGATTCAGCAACCACTTAGCATCCATGATATATTAGATTATAAAAATATGTAGCTGTTTTGTACTCTTATGGAATTCTTAATCCGTATTTGATGAAAACATTTTAAGACCTTCTGTACCAGAAAAGAGCATGCAAATAAATGAATATACAAATAATGGAATCAAAGAGAATCACTGAGATAAGAAACCACAAAATCCATTTACGGTTAATTTGTGCTCTAAAATATGGATGATTCTACAACTTTCCTCAGTAATCTTATATATCTATTTGTACATTAAGAAGAGTTTTATTCACGACATATTTCACACGTTAAAAAAATATTTTCCTTCCCCAGACTTCTTAAAAAGTATTTTCTTTTCAGTCTCATTTTCTAGAATTTTCTCTAATTTTGACTTTGTAAACCATTTAAGGCTTCAAATTCTTCCTTAGATAAATGAAATTGAGTCCAGTGTGGTTTCAACTGATTGTGAGTCTGAAACGTTCTATAATTCATTTCATCCCTATGTCACAAACTCTTCCACACAGCTTAATTCCCTTAAAAAATAATAAATATAACATTGCTGACTTGGATTCAGTTAAGCTCCTTAAAATATGTAGAAACTCATGTTATTTAGCATTTTGTTCCTTTTCCTGATTTTTCAGATTTATTAATATTGATGACAATTATGATATTGGATAAAAGGTAATATTTACTTGGGGTTCATGATTTTTCACCCTCTACTCTTTCAGTTTTCTTAATCTGTGTCACTTATTGTTCATTTTTCCTACACTAACATCAAGACAGATTCACTCTCCCTGTGATCCAGATTTTATATATTTGCTCTTTCTCCTTCACCACCAACACCTCCTATTCTTTTTCTTTTCATTTATTTATGTAAGCTACCCCTGCTTTTCCTCAATTCTCTCCATCAAGTTTCTCCTTCATCAAGCAGACTCAAGTAAGAGCTGGTATCTCTAAAATGGCATAGCAATGATTTGGTATGCAAATTAATTTGGCCATACTTTCATTCAACAATATTATTTCTCAAGCAAAGCCAAATGAAAACAGAAACAAATCAACGTCTTAGGGAAGCTCATACTCCAGTGGATGAGGTCAGACCATAAACAAAACAAATACACGATTATATAGGATATTAAACGGTGAAAAGAGAAATAAAGCAAGGAAAGGTGATAGGGAGCAGGCTTATGGGGGAGGGGGTTCTGCTTCTATTTTGCATTTTTTTTCTCTTGGTTTTCTGTCAAGTTCCACTTTTTCAAATGCATGATTTTGGATTGAATGTCAGATTGCATATGAAAAACTGGAGAAAGAATTTGAGGCTCTAATTTTAATCCCTGTGAAGGCTGCTTGGTTTTCTTGTTACTCTTATTGAAGTACTAGGTGGCCTTTTAGGTTGTGAACAAAAGCCTCAGAAAGGCTTCAACTACAATTTTAACTCCTCTGCCCCGTGAGTCAGCCAGTTCCGCTCAGCCTCTCAGCTGTTACTTGGGGAGTCGTCTTGCACAGTGCACTACTGGTGGAAACGGAATGGGCTGTGAAAGGGGCTGAAGATCTTAAATCCTAAGAACCAGCATTCTGCATGGAGCGTGCTGTGATAATACAGCTTATTAGGTTTTGAGCAAGGACAATCATCCTAATGAAGAGCAGGGGCTTCCTTGAAGGACTGATGCTTCTTCAGCAAGGTGTTGACCTTTGAGAGGATGAACATCTCACATCGGCAGCATGAATTCTGCTGCCTGTTCAGGTCTCGTGGAGAGAGGTCACATGCAAAAACCTCTCAATCAGGAAGTCAAGAAGTGCTACCTTCATCTAAGTCACCTAAAATGGCCATTTCTCACAACCTCTCCTTCTCTGCTCCACACCACCTCTAGTAAAATTAATACCTACAACTATCTTCTAGAGATCCAAGAAAGTAGTAAAATCCCTTGCTCTTTGTGTTGCTCTCACCTTATCCAGTGGCCTACCACCAGTTGGAATCTAGATAAGAAGAGATTAAAACATATCTACCATTTCCTCCTTTACTCTGGTCATCTTTTTCCTTCCTTCTCCTACAACTTTCGGGACCAAAAAGGACAGACTTTCCCCTTCCGCAAGTATCTCCTTCTGTCACCAGCTAGACTCCAAGACCTCACTGTTAATGCCCTATCTGCTTGTACTCACCAATTTTTGTCCCACATTTTTGCTTAAACTCATTTTTGGTTTATCTCTTAACTCAGGCAAAAGACCCATTGGGAATAACATTCCATGATGGACACCCAAACTGTGTATGCCTCAAGCAATAGTGACTGCCCTAAGGAAGAGCTCTGACCCACCCAGACCAGTCTGAACTCAACTCTCAACTCATGCTTCTGCAGGTGGATCATACAGTGACCCATGGGGTGACTGACCGTTACCTTTACCTCATTATAATACTAAAATCTCCTCCCAAGGGGAAGCACAAGCCTCATTTACATAACATACAATGCAGGTATAGGCATGTTTCCTTAAGGGGCATGTGTGACTTTATGCCTACCTCTACATACGATGACAAGGCTCCTCCATCTAAATATTCACCCCAATCCTAAGTAAAAAGAACCCATTTGCCCTCGGTTGAGAAATCA
Source organism: Phoca vitulina (assembly GCF_004348235.1). NCBI lineage: Eukaryota > Metazoa > Chordata > Mammalia > Carnivora > Phocidae > Phoca > Phoca vitulina. The sequence continues at coordinate 72,498,160 of NW_022589707.1, read as the reverse complement.
CAGTTCTATAGGTTATTCCCCGTGATCTCCTTATTTGCTGCAAATAAAGTTTCCTCTGTGTGACAGCTCCACCTGGTGTAGTGTCTATCGGTGACTTTCCAAACGCATGTTAGTTGGTTATACTTTTATCACAGGTTTTGAGTCTAAGGTGTTGGGTTGTTTTTTTTTTTTTAGAAATCTTTTTTTTTTTTTTTAAGATTTTATTTATTTGAGAGAGAGAGCACAAGAGGGGGTAGGGTCAGAGGGAGAAGCAGACTCCCCGCTGAGCAGGGAGCCTGATACAGGACTTGATCCCGGGAGTCTGGGATCATGACCTGAGCCAAAGCAGTCGCTTAACCAACAGAGCCAAACACTGTGGAAGAATCCCCTGTGCTGGGTCTTCAAATTTATTTAGCAAATTACCTTACCATAAAACCAAGCCTTCCAACTACTATCCTGGAAAAGAGGATGCAATTTTACCCCCACCACCTCCTCACTCTGAGGTGATAATCCTCAAAATCTGGCTTTACAGACTGAAGAGCACAAAAGGATCCTTATTTAGTGAGGGGAAATTAAAATACATCAGTTTACTCTTTCTAAAACATTAGCCCTGATAAACTAGGTTAACTTTTTTACTAAACAATGCCCTCATAACTGTGGCTTCTTACACTTGATCAGATTGTGCCATGTCTACTCAAAAGTTTGTTTTAGCAATTAAATCCCAATAATTTATGTGAGAATCTAGGATTAGTGGAGAATTTTATCACTAAAGTCAGTCAGAAAGCAGTAGCTGAAAATAAGACATCACGTACTAACTATTCTAAAAAGAAATGCTTATCTAAACATTCAATTTTTTTTTCCTATATGATTTAAAAGATTTCATCAAACCCCAATGAGAATAACTTGGTACAAAGGGAACAGATATCTTCTACTGATTGGTTATGTTTCCCAGACTTGCCTACAACCCCTAATACCACGTGCTTAGTCACTGACAGAGTGTTGGTGTTGAAAATAGATGACTAACATTAAAAAATACAACTACCACTTATTCTACCCACAAAAGATGGATTTATTTGGAAATAAGAGAGAACTGCAATCAGGGATAAGGAAACTATGCCAAAACCATAGGCAAGTCCACTAAACAAAGGAGAGGAACAGGCTCTTCTATAGAGGAAAGCAGGAAGCTGGGAAGGTTGTTATGCTCAAAAAGTCCAATGCAGTAAACTGCGAGTTCTAAGTATAGTGGCTTTTCATTGGCTGAACTATAATTGTCTCTCATTGGCTGGGCTGTTGCTGGAAGAGGCGGAAGACCTCCTTCCTCCTGCTGGTATAGTAACTAGTATCCTGGGCAAGGTCCACCTCTCCCTGTTGGGTCTACAGTTGATTTTGAGTGGCAGGGCATGAGCGCTCACCTGGCAAACCTCTGTACTCCATTTTAGTGAAGTTTCCCTTTATTAATTTTCACAAGATTCACTACATATTTTTTATAGATTCTGGTTACAGTAATGTTTTCCACTCCAGTGCAATATTAAAACCCTATCCCCATCATTAAGAAGTTATTGAGTTTAATTATGTCTCTCCAAGTAAGGAGAAAATAAAGCATATACAGGTTTCTGCATGGAATAGATTACAAACCAAGAGGCATTTGGGAACTGGGCAGTGAGACTTGGGAGTTCTGAATTGTGAGCCAAAAGAATCAGAAGTTAATGACTTCCGGAAATAGGCACTCTGAGGGGCACCCTTTCCATGTTATTTTAAAAGGGTAGGCCCTGGAGGTAGACTGCCTGGGTTCAAAAGCTATCTCTGTATTTATTAGTTATGTGATTGGGGCAAGTCACAAAATATTCACTGTTATACTAGAGACAGTCTTAGTGGATAATGTGCTTGTAAGTGCAACTCTTTCGGATTGGTCTGATCATGCCACTTCCACTTAGGAGACTACTGCACCCATTAAATTCCAGTAACTTCTGTGAGAATCTAGCTTCAGTGCAGGCTTTTATTTTCTTCTTATGTCTGTATACCAGTTCTCACTTGTAAAATAGAGATAATAGAGACAGTGCCTGCCTTACTGGGTTAGAAAGATGAAATGAATCACTGTTTATAAGGCACTTAGAACAGCCTGGAACAGTTTACACACTAAATAAATGAAAAATCAACAGATGTCCAGTAGCTATTTTCCTATTAAAAACTCAGGATTATATGGAATTCCTTTCTAAATCCATACTGGACAAGACAGAAGAGTTTGCAGAACTAAAAATTACATAAAGAATATATACCATTTCCTTGATAACAAACAACTGTAGAAAGTCTTTCTCAGGGTCAATTTTGAAGGAGTTGAACTTTCTTAATTCTAAATTTCTTAATTCTAAACTTCCTTAATTCTAGGAATGCCTAGACCTCTGCACAACTAAAGATAAAACAGACAAATTCTGTAAACAAAGTCTAAACTGTAAACAACTGTGTAACTGATAGTAAACATAACTGATAAGACATAACTATTTTATACCTATATATGCAATATACATACATATATATACATATATATATATATATATATATAAACACTGCTTAAATAACTAAGTGGTTTTCATATTACAAAGCCCTTCAGTCACTTTTAGTAAATACTCTTGAATAACCAACATTTCAGAGTAATTTCTTATAATTGTACAGATGGGGGTCTAAATTAGGAGAACTCTAAAAATAGGTAGTCCAGAGAGATTTTGTAATCTGCTGCCTTACTGGTAAGATTATACCATGTGTAATCATAAGATTACAAACATTCATAGGAACTTTAAAGTTTGGGGAGAACACACAGGATTGTGAAGAGGAACACATAGGATTATTTGTACAGTTTTTTTTTAATTTTAATTGCAATATAGTTAATACACAGTGCCATATTAGTTTCAAATGTACAATACAGTGATCCAATACTTCCATACACCACCCAGTGCTCATCAAGACAAGTGCCCTCCTTAATCCCCATCACTTATTTCACCCATCCCCCATCCTCCCTCCCCTCTGGTAACCATCAGTTTGTTCTCTATAGTTAAGAGTCTGCTTCTTGGTTTGGAAAGACTTTTTTTTTTTTTTAATAGAGAATCAAGACTAAATATAGGAGTTCAAAGTCTTGATTAGTATCTGGAAATAGAAGGTATAATGGCTTGAAAAAATATGGATACTACTTATATAAACTATTGTGTAATATAAATAAAAGTTCATATTTTTGTACATTTTAAATGCTCAATTACTCTGAAATAAAGTAAAACTGATTTTTTGGGCATCTAAACATCATAAATGTAATTATAATCCTGGGGCGCCTGGGTGGCTCAGTTGGTTAAGCATCCAACTCTTGATTTTGGCTCAGGTCATGATCTCAGGGTCTTAAAATCCAGCCCTGTGTCGGGCTCTGCACTCAGCATGGAGCCTGCTTAAGAGTCTCTCTCTCTCTCCCTCTCGCCCTTTCCCTCTCTAAAATAAATCTTTTTTATTTGTATCTTTGGGGTAAATACCCAGTAGTGCAATTGCTGGATCATATGGTAGCTCTATTTTCAACTTTTTGAGGAACCTCCATACTGTTTTCCAGAGTGGCTGCACCAGCTTGCATTCCCACCAACAGTGTAGGACGGTTCCCCTTTCTCCACATCCCCGCCAACATCTGTCATTTCCTGACTTGTTAATTTTAGCCATTCTGACTGGTGTGAGGTGGTATCTCACTGAGGTTTTGATTTGGATTTCCCTGATGCCAAGCGATGTTGAGCACTTTTTCATGTGTCTGTTGGCCATTTGGATGTCGTCTTTGGAAAAATGTCTGTTCATGTCTTCTGCCCATTTCTTGATTGGATTCTTTGTTCTTTTGGTGTTGAGTTTGATGAGTTCTTTATAGATTTTGGATACTAGCCCTTTATCTGATATGTCATTTGCAAATATCTTCTCCCATTCTGTCGGTTGTCTCTTGGTTTTGTTGACTGTTTTCTTTTGCTGTGCAAAAGCTTTTTATCTTGATGAAGTCCCAATAGTTCATTTTTGCCCTTGCTTCCCTTGCCTTTGGCGATGTTTCTAGGAAGAAGTTGCTGCGGCTGAGGTCGAAGAGGTTGCTGCCTGTGTTCTCCTTTAGGATTTTGATGGACTCCTGTCTCACATTGAGGTCTTTCAACCATTTTGAGCCTATTTTTGTGTGTGGTGTAAGGAAATGGTCCAGTTTCATTCTTCTGCATGTGGCTGTCCAATTTTCCCACCACCATTTGTTGAAGAGACTGTCTTTTTTCCATTGGACATTCTTTCCTGCTTTGTCAAAGATTAGTTGACCATAGAGTTGAAGGTCCATTTCTGGGCTCTCTATTCTGTTCCATTGATCTATGTGTCTGTTTTTGTGCGAGTATCATACTGTCTTGATGATCAAGGTATGTGCACCCCGATGTTTATAGCAGCAATGTCCACAATAGCCAAACTGTGGAAAGAGCCAAGATGCTCATTGACAGATGAATGGATAAAGAAGATGTGGTGTATATATATATACAATGGAATATTATGCAGCCATCAAAAGGAATGAGATCTTGCCATTTGCAACAATGTGGATGGAACTGGAGGGTGTTATGCTGAGCGAAATAAGTCAATCAGAGAAAGACATGTTATCATATGACCTCACTGATATGAGGAATTCTTAATCTCAGGAAACAAACTGAGGGTTGTTGGAGTTGGGGGGCGGGTGGGAGGGATGGGGTGGCTGGGTGATAGACATTGGGGAGGGTATGTGCTATGGTGAGCGCTGTGAATTGTGCAAGACTGTTGAATCACAGATCTGTACCTTTGAAACAAATAATGCAACATATGTTAAGAAAAAAAAAAAAGAAGATAGCAAGAGGGGGAAATCGGAGGGGTAGAAGAACCATGAGAGACAATGGAGTCTGAAAAACAAACTGAGGGTTCTAGAGGGGAGGGGGGTGGGAGGATGGGTTAGCCTGGTGATGGGTATTAAAGAGGGCACGTTCTGCATGGAGCACTGGGTGTTATGCACAAACAATGAATCATGGAACACTACATCAAAAACTAATGATGTAATGTATGGTGATTAACATAACAATAAAAAATTTTAAAAAAGAATATTTATCAATAAATAAATAAATAAAATAAATCTTTTTTTAAAAATGTGATTATATTCCTTAAACAATTACATGTTGATACAGTTCATTTTCAAACCCCTTAAAAAGCAGATATACAAAAATGACCACAAAACTCCTTTTTAAGTTTATGTGTACACCCCTTCTTTAAAAAACAGCACCATAGGCTTAATATATTTCTTCTATTTTCCTAGACCTGTTTTATGTATTTCTTATATCATTGTCATTCTTATTTTCATAACCTCTAGGGATTCAGTGATGATGTTTTGATTCCTTCTGAAGGTTTCAGTAATGGTTGCAGACCCCTAGCCCCCAAATATCTTCTCAAGCCCACTGAGGTTACAGATATCGGGTAGAAGATCCATCAATTCTAATGGCAAAACAGTTTTGTTTTTGTTTTTGTTTTTTTTGAGTGGTGAAAAATAGACCATGATGATGTTAACTCTGAATATAGTAAAAACCACTGAATCATAAACATTAAACGGGTGAATGTTATGTATGTGAGTTATTCCTCAACAAGAAAAAAAAAAGATCAACTGATTCTTGGTTGCTTTTCTTAAGGAGGTTCAAGATCAAGGCACTAGTCAGGCTAAACTTCCTTTCAATAGTTAAATTTTGCTTAGTTCGTCAATGTGGGTTTTTAAGTAGACACTTCTCATATGTTTTATGATGGCCTGTTTTATGAGGCCTGATGTCCTCATCACAAAATTAATTTTTAAAAGTCTTACTTGGCCACTGTATGAAATATAATTTAAACTCCTTTAAATTATTTTAATTCATAGGAGCATCTACAGGCTTTCCTTCTGAAACATTAGGAATGAGTTTAAGTAATTGAACTCAAAGGGTCCCTGTGAAATGTTTAATTGTGTAGAGTTAAGCACACTGGTTCTGGAGTTTAACTACCTAGAGTTAAATCACAGCTCTGAACCTTGTTAATTGTGTGATCATGAGCATATTACAGAACCTCTACATCAGATTCCATCCGTAAAATGGGAATGATAATAACATCTAGCTCCCAGAGCTATTAGAAGGATTGAATGGGTTAGTATATACATTATAAAGTACCAGAACATAGTAAAAGCTATTATTACTATAAACTATTAATAATAATAAATTCTTTTTTTAAAGATTCTATTTATTTATTTGACTGAGAGAAAGAGAGAGAGCACAAGAAGGGGAAGTGGCAGAAGTAGAGGGAGAAGCAGACTCCCCACTGAGCAGGGAGCCCAACATGGGGCTCAATCTCAGGACCCTGGGATCATGACCTGAGCCAAAGGCAGATACTTAAGTGACTGAGCCACCCAGAAGCCCCCAATTCCTTTATTTTTTTTTTTTTAAAGATTTGAGAGCCAGAGTGCACACGTGCTTGTGTGTGCATGCATGTGCATGTGTGCAGGTGTGGAGGGGCAGAGAGAGAGGGAGAGAGAAAACCAGGCAGACTCCGTACTGAGCCCAGAGCCTGACACAGAGCTCAATCTCTCAACCCTGATATCAGACTGGAGCTGAAACCGAGAGTTGGAGGCTTAACCAACTGCACCACCCAGGCACTCCTAAATAATTCCTTTCTATCCATCATCACTTTGTTCCCTCTCTTTACATTTGGTTATTTTTTCTGACCACTGGTGTTGATTAGGCCTTCCTGTTCTCAGTGTAGAATCTGCTTTCCCTGCACTATTTGGTTTATTCATTATTCTTTGTTCTTCCATTAAACAGAAATTTTTGCTTATATTTCTGCAAATGACATATAATGTATGTATAAAAACGAACACACCACCTTACTACATTTTAAAGTTAATGGAACTAATCATCTCCTATTACATTTAGCCTAATTTTGGTTGATCTTTATCTTTCCACATGCTTTATTCTTTCTCTTGAATATTTTATGTCTCATCCTTTTATAGATTCAATATGTTCCACTTGTCATCTTTACCACCATTATAAGCAACATTTTTAGTTTTATTTTAATGCTCAGATTATCAAATTTGACATTAAGAGCTAGTTTAAGTTGAATATTGATTCTTTTTAGCATTGCCCCTAAAAATTGCTGAAGGGTCTTTAAGAGGATGATCAGCATTATCCTGCTTACTTCTGCCCTCGCCATCAAATCAGCCAGCCTCTAAGAAGCACTGATTCTTTATAGGGAAGGGAACAGGACAGAGCTCCAAATTGACCCTACAAGTGCACTGGAGGATTTGGGTCAGGAGAAGGATCTCTAGCAGAAAGACCAAGTTCTTGGGCTACTTCTAGCTGGAAAATAATTGGGACATAAGCTCCATAAGGTCGTAACTTGGCTCAATGGTAATGAGTTCCGTAATGCTCATTCTAGTTTTCTCCAATTTAATATGTTGCATTGCTATTCCATACTTTTAGTATCTAATTGCATCTGCCACTTAAACTTACTTTGACTCTGATAACAAAGTGAATTTTTTGTTTAAATATCCAGGCCCTTAGGATATTTGCTGCCTAATAAGCACAAGTTTCATGTTTGGCCAACAGCTTACTACTGATAAGAATTTTTCTTTGATCTGTTTCAGCTCTAGCAGTTTAAGAAGCATAAAGCATAGATAATTTCCTTTCTAACTAAAGAATGTCTTATAAATATAAAAAATTACTAATTTATGTCATATTGTATTAAACCCTTCTTTCCCTTCCTTTTTCACAAGCTCAACATCTTCCATGTTCTCATTTCATACACCTATTTTGTCTTAAAGCAATCAGTAAATAAATGTTGCATAGATAAAATCTTGTGTCCTGGTGTGTACATATGCTAATACACCCAGGCTCACTGACTTGCATTATAAAACAATCCAGTGATGTGACAAGCCCTTGGGAAGAGAATTCCAATTATCCTTAGTGAGCTTCTCACCCCTACAGGTCCCTAGAAACAAACCAGCATATGAAATTGACAGGTTTTGATTACCTGTAAGTTGAGAAATGATAGCTATAGGTCAAATTCTGTGACAAGCACTCCACTTCAACTCTGCACCTAACCATTTTCATTTTAAATCAGTCTTGTGAATTGCAAGTAAATCTAACTTTTAGGTTTGGTGTAAAAAGACACCATGTTGTGTTTTCTCTGCAGAAATGTACTTTTGTACCATCTCCGAGGAAAAACTGATTTGGTAAGATCATTACTACAAGTAAAGACATTAGAAAAATTCTTTCAGGACACCAATTTGGCAACAATTAATATGCTAATAACATACCGGAAGTAAGAGCTTTGAAAAAAACAGACTTGAATCAAAGTCCTGGTTGTCGCCCCTACCAGCTATAAGACCCAGGGCAAATGTACCTGATTGCTATAAGCTTTTGTTTCTTCACATTTAAAGTAAGAATAGTATCTGCCTCTTAACGTTATTGTGAGAATTAAACCAGATGAGATTTAGAAGGACAGTGAACATTACTAGCAAACTGTTGAAGTTACTATTAAATGGGTTTTCTTTATGGGTTATGGATTCTATAAGGCCCTTCTTCCCTACTCAGAGTGACAGTATTATTATACGTAGATTTTTTCTGAAACATAGTGAACTGTGATGATCCTCAAGACCTAGCATTTCTGGAACGTATTGAGCAAGGACTCCAGGTGGTAGTGAAAGAGGGAAGAGCTCTGTATAGAGCTCTGGCTACAGCCTCTCTAAAAAAATCCCTTGATATTAATTTGAACCTGACCTTTCAAGCATAGAAATATTAAGCAGAGTAAAAAAGACACATGGGATTGTTTGATCTACTACATACTCCCTTCAAACCAAATAAGACTAAACATAGAACACTTCATTAATATCTCATTTAGGCTTTTCAAAATTTAGACTAAGAATTTCCTGCTTGAGATTTAATAAGATGTTGCTATGTGAGTTAATTTATGTAAAGCTCTTAGCTGATATTAATTTTAATGACACTAATAAAATTTCTTTGGTGTGGTTGAGTTGGAGCTTCAAGGACTGCCATGAATCTCAGGGAGAGATATTTATGAAACAATGCTGGCCCCCATTTAGTGTCACAGTGAAGGGGGCTCATACCGGGAAATGACTGATACTTGAGGTGTGATAATTAAGTTCTTCATATCTAGAAACAAGGTGTTACAAAGTCCTGGCACCCCTTAGAGTACAAATGGATTATTACAGTTACAGTAATCTTTGTCTTTGGTACTCTTTGAATGGGAATGAAACTCCAAAGATCTGTGAGAAAAGATGCTAATAAGGACACCTGGCTGGCTCAATCAGTAGAGCATGTGACTCTGGATGTCACGGTTTTAAGTTCAAGCCCCATTTGGGGTGTAGAGATTTTTTTTAAAAAAGGTTTAAAAAAAACCAAACCAAAAAAAAAAAAAGATGCTAATATATGGTTCCCCAAAATATGTGTATTTATAATCTCTATATCACCCACCCTCTTTGTGCTGTATTTAACAATTCTTTGCTATTTCTGAATTGTCAAATATCTGCTATTCAGTGACCCTGATATTGAATATAGAGATGCCCTATTTTGGGCCTATCATTGTGCCACGTAGGTAAACTAGGATAAAGTAGATTTCCTCAGCATTCATATCTGGCCTAGACTGTGCATGGTACATAAATAAGGCTATTATTTTAAGTTATGTTTCCTTATTCAAAAGATGTTGTCCTAGGGGCACCTGGGTGGCTCAGTCAGTTCAGTTTCTGCCTTCGGCTCAGGTCATGATCCCAGGATCCTGGGATCAAGCCCTGCTTCAGGCTCTCTACTCAGTGGGGAGTCTGCTTCCCCTTCTCCTTCTCCCCCCAAACTCCCCCCACCCTCCAGTTTGTTTCTCTCTCACTCACTCTCTAATAAAATTGTAAAAAAAAAAAAAAAGTTGTCCTAATGTAGATTGTAAATGTTCTATTATCATGTTTTAGAAAAAACAATCAGTTCTTGATTCACCATAAGCCATAAGGAGTAAACTGAATTAAGAGAATGTAAAAGTTTATCATTTATGCTTGAATATTTTTCCATTAATAACTTTTTGGAAATTGTTTTAGCCAAGAAAATTTTTTCAACAGTTTTTATTCACCTCAAATTTAACACTAAGTTTTTGTTACTCTAATTTTTTCAATATTTTCTTTACATTGCTCCTTGTAGTTTTTATTAAAGCTGTTCACCAAGTATTTCTATTTCTCTGAGCACACAGAATGAGACATCTCTGATCCCATGAATTAGGCAGTGGTCGTGTAGTTTGCTTTGGCCAATGACATGTGGGTGGGATTACATATTTTACTTTGGGAGGTAAAATTTAGGTATCAACTAGTTGCCTTTTTTTAAATGTATTTATTGGGGGGGGGGGGCACAGGGAGAGGGAGAGAGAGAGAGAGAGAGTCTTATGCAGACTCCCTGCTGAGTGTAGAGCCCGACGCAGGGCTTGATCTTACACCCTGAGATCACGACCTGAGCTGAAATCAAGAATCTGTCACTCAACCAACTGTGCCATCCAGGTGCCCCGCCTCTCTCTTTATCTCTTTCCCTCCATCCCTGACCTTGCCATGGTGAACACAATACTCTAGATGGAGGATGTTTAGTGTCCCAGAAGGTAATAATGCAGTGTAGAGACTCCAGAGGACCTCAAATGGAAATAGAGCATGAATGAGAATTTAAACCTTTGGTGTCTCAGACCACAGAGATGTGGAAGTTGTTCCTGACTTCAGCATGATGTAGCCTATCATGACAGATACATTATTCTTTTTACATGTACCTTTTTAGAACTTCCTCCTTTGTTAAAATAACTATGAATTACTGATAGCTTCTGTACTCCTTAAAATACAATTCATAGGAGAGAGAAAATAGTGTAGAAAAAATTTTTAAATGACCAAAATCTCTCCACATTTTGTAAAAGATACAATTTACAGAGCTAACAAATCAAGCTTCAACCATCATTTGCAGGCAAAAGATAAATGGTCCAATTTGGAAGCTTTGGGAAACAAGAGCTAATGAAGAAAAAGACACAAAATATAAAGGTTATTTAAACAAAACCTGATTGCATACAACAAAATAATGCCCTCATGTATTAGAATAGTATAAAACTGAATTATAGGATGACAGTAAGTTTGAGAGTAAATGTGGTTCAAGCACTGCATGGGAAGGGGGATAAGATAGTGATTATCCTCAAATGTTAAGTTTCATATGTAGGTAAGTACTGAAATTCTAGATATGTGGTATATAACATTCATAACAGGAGACGGAATAAATAGGATCATAGCAAATAATCAACCTAGCATTCTATACCCAGAAAATTTACCATATAAACATAAAGTTTAAATACAGATATTTTCAGAGAGGCCAAATTCCCCCCAAATTGTCCCCTATTCACTCTTTTCCAAAAAACATCTGGAGAATATACTATGCCTAAATAGTAGTAGGGTGGGGAGAGAAGGAATCAAGAACAATATACGGGGTTGTGTTTGTTCACTAGAGCAACCTAACAAAATGGTACAGGCTGGATGGCTGAAAAAACAAATTTGTTTTCTCAAAGTCCTAGAGGATGAAAGTTCAAGGTATAGAGCTGGCTTCCTGAAAGGCCTCTCTCCTTGGATGGAAGATGGACAGCCTTCTGCATGGTTGTCCCTCGGTGCACGCGTGCCCCTAGTGCATCTGTCTTAATGTTTTCTTATGACAACACAAGTCAGATTGCATCAAGGCACACACTAGCAACCTCATTTTAACTTCATCACCTCTTTAAAAGCCCTATCTCTAAATATAGTCACATCTTAAGATACTGGAGGTTAGGGTTTCAACATATCAGTTTGGGGGAAACAATTCGATCAGTAATAGGGTCTATGAAATAAGGGTAGCAGAAAAGAATTATTCTCAGGCAATAGGCCAGAGAGTAACTGTTTCAGGCTAAAATAAGTAGAGGATTCTTACAGTGATATCAAGAAAAAGAATAAAATCATAGACTTACCTGAAGTGTTTCAAAATATCGAGAGAATGTTTATTTTTCTAGCAGGTTTCTGAGAATGAAATGGTGATAGACACATAGATAACTAAGCTGATCAACAAGATGGTAGCAATTAACTCCATGGAGGGAAAAAAAGCAGTCCACAAGGAAACAAGCATAGCACATGACAAGACTTATCTATAAATAATATTTTCATAGTTATCATAATAAAACACCGGTAAATTGTCGTCACTCACTGAAATAAAGTTCTCAGACAATAAACCATCTGAGCAGATATGCAGGACTGCCTCTGTGACAAAGAGCAGCAGCTGGATTCTGCACGTGGCTTTTATTTTTTATCAGACGAGATCGGGCATGCTCAGGGTGGGACGGCCGTAGACTACTTTTTATCAGAAAAGCAAGGACAGATGTATCAAAGCATGGGGAAAGAGTACAAAGACATAAAGACGGCCTGCACCCTCCCCTACGTGCAGGCGCGCAGGGAGGCAGTCTTGGGATAAGGGAGGAGCGGGATGTTTGCACTAGCAATCCCCCGAGGCAAGATGGGGATTGAGGGTTACATTCTTCCATAGCTTTTTTTTTTTAATTAACATATAATGTATTATTTGTTTCAGAAGTACAGGTCTGTGATTCACCAGCCTTACACAATTCACAGCACTCACCATAGCACATACCCTCCCCAGTGTCCATCACCCAGTCACCCCATCCCTCCTTCCTCCCTCCCTTCCAGCAACCCTCAATTTGTTTCCTGAGATTAAGAATCTCTTATGGTTTGTCTCCCTCTCTGGTTTCATTTTTCTCTCCCTTTCTCTATGATTCTCTGCCTTGTTTCTCAAATTCCACATATCAGTGAGATCATATAATTGTCTTTTTCTGATTGATTTATTTCGTTTAGTGTAATACCCTCTAGTTCCATCCACATTGTCACAAATGGCAAGATTTCATTTTTTGATGGCTGCATAATATTCCACTGTGTATATGTGTGTATATATATATATATATATATATCACAACTTCTTTATCTATTCATTTGTTGATGGACATCTAGGCTTTTTTCATAGTTTGGATATTGTGGACATTGCTGCCATAGCTCTTAACCAATGCCCTGCCCCAAGGGATCATGGGATCCTGTTCGTTCAATAGCCTGAGACCAGGAACGCTGCTGACATTTCAGCTGCTTCCACAGTCCCCCCTTACGGCTTACAATACATTTTCTAAGAATAACTCCATAGTTCCCCCTTTTTGTTTATTGGGATTTGTAGGTGGGCTATTGAAGGGGGTGATGAGGGTCTGCATGGTTGCTACAAGTGTGTTTTGGGTCCTCCAGGCCTAACAGCAGGAGAGGCTTGCCCTGACGATTATACCGAGAAAGAAGATCATTAAAAGCATTATAGCCATGTCAAACCAAGAGCAGAGATTGAACCCAGAGAACCAGCTTTTTGGATAGAGCCAGGTAGAGATATTATTGAGAGTATTAATGGTAGCTTGTTGACTTTCTTGTTGGAGTTCTTGTATTTGTAACCTAAGTTTTAGATTTTCAATGGAGAGATTCAAGGAGGAGGAAAAGGCTTGATTAAGATGAGTTTTCAGTTGCCCCCAAGTCTTGTTATAGGGAGTCGAAATAATGCAGTAGGAGGTAAACTCCGAGTCACAAGTTAATCGGGATCTGGTCCAGAATGCCTGCTGATGTTCTCCTACCCAGACAACAGCAGCTTCTAGAGACTGCAGTCTAGCTAAAATTTGTTGATCAATCTTGACCTGTTTTTCTACATCAGTTGTAGTGTTTTGCATATATGAATGCACTTGCTGTGCTGTTTGGAGGGAGATAGCCAAGGATGCGGGAGCAGTTGCCGCGGTAGCGGCTACAGAGGTGATGGCTGAAATAGCTGCCAGTAGGATACCCAAGAACCGGTTTGTTCTTTTTCTCTCTTCTGAACTGTAAACCAACTGTTGTAGGAGGGATCCCCCTTGCCAGGGCCTGGACAGTCAGACTGGGAGCCAAGCCGGGGCTTGCTGCTTAGCAACATATACATGGGTAATGTTCATTCACGAACCGTTAAAGGTTGAAAAGCAGGGAGTCATTACTGTAGAGTTGCCTGCAAACCGGGTATGGCTTGTGTTAAATATAGGGGCTCCAACAGCTAATAAAAAGAAGTAGAGATGGGTCATGCAGATTAAAGTATTGCTGCATTTGTCTTTATAAGACCAATTAAATTTTACTTTGGAGAAGGTAGCAGGGCCATGCCTATATTCTCATTGAACAAAGGGGAGGCCGATTCTCCAGGAAGACATTTTTATGGAAGAGTAAGATTTGTTAAAATATTTAATTCCTAGAATCGGCCCTGTGGAGCCAGGACTCCACGGTGGGTCAGATGTACTACAGTGATAGGGAAGCAACCAGTTCCAGACTTTTCCCTCCCATGTTCTATTGCTTTCCATTACCATCAACCCTTGGGGTCCCCAGTTTTCTAATTGGATATTGTTATATAGGTTAAGCCAAGTAAAGTTCCATGAGGGGCATAGATCCTATGAAAAACCATCATATGAGCCCATTTCTAACCATGGCCTAGTGCACACAGAAATAGGGGGCTTCTGTGCACATTTTCCATAGCATAATTCACCCCCTACACCTGTCATGAGAATAAAATTCTGATATTTAATAGTACTTGTACAATTCCTGGGGTTTCTCAGAATGCTATTCATATACCATTGTTTATGGATGGGAATGCAAAAACTGGGGTTTGTATTGTGACTAACCCGGGTTATAGTAAAAACATAAAGGAATTCCCGAATGGGTAAAAGTCCAATTTGTGTTGAGTTTATGAAATGGGTACACAGAGGAGTCCTCATCATTTATAGGGACGCTGTGACTACCTGTGAAGGAGGAGTTATTAGAAAAAATAGGAACTTCCTATTTCCAAATTAAAGATAGGCGGGCTGAGTATATGGGCCCAATAGGTGTGATCTGCATGAGTATGAGCAATCGTGGGGAAACATAAAAGAGTAATAGCATCGTTATCTTGGAGTTAGCAGATATACAAGATATGACTGCAAGGAACATGTTCTCAGGTGTTATGGGTGTGCCAGTATTGCTCAAAACCTCCTCAGCCTGGGAGGTCAACCGTTTTATATCACCCCATGAGATGTCTTTGATAGGTGTTGGTTCATTCTTCCTTTTCTTGGCTGATGGCATCCCGGGTAGTGGAGTTACTGACATCAGGTTGAAGCGAGGAAGTGGGTTTTTGAGTCCCTCATGCTAGCTCATGGTGAGGCTTAATTAACTGAGCGGACAGCCACACAGGACCTTGTGGAGGAAGCACAGCAGCATAACCTCTCCCCCATGTCAGGAAAGGTACTGGGCCATTCCACTGTGGCCCCCCACTGGGTACACTTGGTCTATGCCACACTTGCGGTTTGGGAAGGGGTTCCTCAACCCGAGAACGCTTTGAATGACCTGAAATAAAATGTTTGTCTAGTTGTAATTAATAGTAAACAGTGCCTTCATTATTCTCATTCTGGGAGCCTCAATTCCCCCTTTTTGTTTATGCAAAAGTAGTTTTCAAGATAGCCTTGGCACGTTTGACAATGGCTTGACCTTGAGGATTGTGGAGAATGCCAGTAAGTTTCCTAATGAAAACTGACATAACTATTTAAAAAACAGCCAGGGAAAATGTAAAGGAGGAAAACCCTCACCTTATGTAATTGGAAGTCAAGATATATTACCTAAAACTTGAGGGGGAGAAATGGTGATAGAGCGTGTCATTTAGAAATGAGGCAAGTAAGAGAAAGAAGAGCTGGAGTTGGGAAAGTTCGTGCCTGGGAGTGACATCAAGGAGATAGGTAGAACTGAGCAGGACACTACTGTTTTGCATTAAACTCTTATAAAAAATGACTTTTAAAACAATGAATGTATTAATACATTCAAAAGTTGAGTTTCCACTCAAGACCTCTGTGCTAGTAATTGCCAAACTGAAATTCTAGTCCAGATATCAATCTAGACCCCTCTGTCTTAGCTTTCTCAGTAACACCAGTATGTATTTCATAGGTGGTTCTAAATGAGCCCCTAATTCTCCAGGCCTGCTGCTGGTTCTTCTCCACTCTTCCCTGACCAACCCCCCTTGTATTTTTCCAGCGGAGAACAACACCTTTATACAGCCCATCACCCAAGTCAGAACACTAAACATTACACTTTCTCTGATTTACTCCCAACACATCATCACTGAAACCTATCAGCTCCCCGTCTTTAAAATATCTGGAATTGGTGGGGCACCTGGGTGGCTCAGTCGTTAAGCGGCTGCCTTTGGCTCAGGTCATGAACCCAGAGCCCTGGGATCGAGTCCCACATTGGGCTCCCTGCTCAGCAGGAAGCCTGCTTCTTCCTCTCCCACTCCCCCTGCTTGTGTTCCCTCTCTCGCTGTGTCTCTCTCTGTCAAATAAATAAATAAAATCTTTAAATAAATAAATACATAAATAAAATAAAATAAAATATTTGGAATTGGTCTTCTTTTCTCCATTCCTGCTGATTCTCACTTAGCTCTGGTCTTACCGAACTTATTTGTCTATGTGTCACATATTCTCCTGACTTTAGTTGTAATCATACACTGGTCCTGCTGCTTGGACCAATTTTCTTTCTCTTTTAGCGATCAGCAGAAGTACTGGTTCTTTCCAAAAGTTCTCCCTGACATCCTCATCCCATTATAGGTTTTAGCCTAGATATTAAATGTGTGCCTATCCTAATGACTGACACCCAGAAGATAATTCTGTCTCAAGAATGAAGGAAGGAATGGATCAAGTGAGTCTGAATTTATAAATTTCAAGGGAATGGGTCTTACTCTTCCATCACTGACTAGCAGTCAATTTTAGGTTACTGAGGTAGAGGTAAAAACTATTGCAGGTCTATTCCACCTAAGTTCTGTGCTGCCCAGAAAATGAAGTATTTTAATGAGAAGTCCAAATGTTCTATCATCTGTAAATTCAAACATGGCTTTTACACACAACACAGGAAATTGCCTGTCAGTGTAGGTATTTTCTCTAAAACGTAGACAGTGTGGAAGGATGGTCTTTCTATGTAAGGAGGGGTCTTCTGCTTGGGAGGTTAAACTCAAAGGCACTGTCTGCTTAAAAGACATCAATCTGAAATTTAGCTGTGCCTTTTCCCCCTTCCATCTCTTAGTTGGACAACTGTCAGTTTGCCAGGAGAGACCTCAACCCTTACTCTACTAGATTGTCAGAGAGATGCATTCATCTAAGCCTGCCAGGGACAGGGTGAACTTGAGTGGCTGCATTTATTTTTAGTGGAAATTTATTTTATAATAAAAAATTTCTCCCTCACATTAGGATATAATTTTGACTGCTCAGGGGGTAAATAGTCACAAGAGGTTGCCAAGTGGAAAAATTCCAGTAGCACTAACTTCAGGAGGAATTTAAAATCAAAGGGCTGTCATATATGCAACATAATTACCTTTGTCATCTCTTTCAACTTTTCAATATTGGAACTTTCCAGTAGCTGAACACACAACTAGAATGAATCTATTTTCATATTTCCTCATACACATTTTTAAGTAGGAGGTGGCAAAATACAAATATGCTGCTGTGTACTTACCCCACTTCATTACTCTGTGAATGTGATTTGGTAGAGAAAACTGCACTGGGAAACTGAAATCATGTGTTCTATTCTAGTTCATTCCTTTGTGACCTTGAACAAATTATTTTCTCCAAAATGGGGATATTAGGTTTTGCCAAATACAAGGTTTAAAAAATATTTACACAGAAGAATATTATAACTGTAAACGTGCTCTATAAATGCAAAATATTATTCTTGTCAATGTTTATTTTAACATTTTAATAAATACTATAATTGTATATTACAATAGTATTTATAATTTATAGGATTCTACATATAAATCTTTAAAACTTACATATATTATAGTTATATAATTATATATTAAAATTATATGATTATTAAAATTTCCAAGTAAAAGTATAAGCTAGAAATGCAGATCATACTCAATATAGATTTGTTGTTCACATGGTTTGTCCATAGGGTAAGTTCAGTGAACGTTTTGTTGAAGCAGGAACAATCCTCTAAAGTAGGTGAGGATTGAGCTGTGAAGGGACGTGATACTATGATTAGGCATTCAGAGATGATTTGTTGTCAAAATGGAATAGGATAGTTGTCATTCATGCTTCTCTTTGTTCATACCTACTAGTTCTCTAATATAGTCGAGCTACTGCTAGGTGTTAAGAACCGAAAGATGACTATCACTCTGTCAGTTATCTGTGCACAGACTAGTAGGGATACAGAAAGATGAAATTTGTAAAATATTCTACACATGCTATGGCATGCTGTGAAAAGGAGGACCGTTAACTTTGAATGAAAGAAGAACAGATCAGAAATGTTACACAAAGAAGAGTCCAGAAGGGGAAGGATGAGTAAGGGGAGAAGGGGAGATAAGAAGGAATTTTAAGCAGCAAAGGAAAGAAGCACAAAATAATATAACTAGTTAGGGAATGCAGGGCAAGCTGGTGCCTTAAGATCAGGGCACATGGTCAGGAAAAATTGAGGATTAGAGAAGAAAGGGAGGCAGATGATAAAGAGCATCTTATCATGCTAAGAAATTTGAAATTTCTTCTACAGATACTGGGCTACCTTAAGAAGTTTCAAGCAGAAAGTGCCCTCATCAGATTGTGAGTGTGCCAGCATGTGTTTATCCCTCAAGCAGTGGGAAGACTTTACTCCAGTGTAAAGAGGCCAGAGCACAGGAGATTAGTTTAATAGATTCTTTAAACTGTTGAAGCTGTGAAATAAAGTGATCTTTACGGAGATAAGTATATTGACAGAATAATGATAAAATGGGGTGGCAACATCCAAGGTAGTGCTGTGGTATGGATATTAGCAGTGGAGAAAATTACGTTGGGATAAAAATGTAATTTAGGGTTTGCTGAGTTACACATTTAGACCATTCAAAAGGAAGTCTTTCCTAAGAAGTCATATACACAAATCTGATCTCTGTAGAGAATTGATACATATGAGAAATTTTATCTTTAGATTTCCATCTTAATAAGTTTACTTATGTGGAATGGACATGCGATCACTTTTTAAAAAAGAAAAACAGGGCACAGTCCTATCATTTGATTTATGATTTAAAACTTCTAGCTCAGGGGGTGCCTGGGTGGCTCAGTCGGTTAAGCATCTGCCTTTGGCTCAGGTCATGATCCCGGGGTCCTGGGATCGAGCCCCACATCGGGCTCCCTGCTCAGTGGGGAGTCTGCTTCTCCCTCTGCCTCTGCCATATCCTCTGTTCGTGTACTCTCTCTTTCCAATAAATATCTTTTAAAAAATAAAAAAATAATAAAAATTCTAGCTCAGGGATGCCTGGATGGCACAGTCGGCTGGGTCTGACTCTTGGGTTTCAGCTCCGGTTGTGATTCAGACCCTTGTTGGCTCCACACTCAGCATGGAGTCTGCTTCACATTCTCTCTCCCTCTCTAAAATTAAAAAAAAAAAAAATTCTAGCTTAAAGATGGATTTTTGGTTTTGACTTAGTTTTGCTTTCTAGAGAAAAATGGGCAGAGTTTATATATATTCTAAATGCTCAAGTTATATTTAGTCAATGGATTTTCAAGAATATGCCTACCTTCATGTTACTAAATACTTTCTTTGTGTTACCAATTTTTTAGAAGTAAAACATACAATATAAAATGTCTAAGAACAAAAGACAAGCACTAATTTTTCTCTTAATTTTTTGGCAAGTTACCTCTTTTAGTAATTTTCATCTATTGTTCATTCTTTAACATTCTCTATGACTCTTTTGTCACCCATACTTTTCTCCATGTGCCTACTAGTGAGTCATTAAAAACCAAAGAACTGCGCATCCTGTCTTGACAAAAGCTTTGTCCTTTCTATAGAACTTAATGTTCTTATTTCTTTATATTTTTAAAATATTCAGGTTTTTCTTTTTAAATATTTACTTCCATTTTATTAACATAAAACATTTGATCTTCTCACCCTTCATAATCTGTAAGCATTAATATCCTATTTAATAACTTTGTATTATTTGAAATACCTACAGATATATTTAGTACTATATTCACAACTTTGATACAAGGTTTTCATATGTCAATTTTCAATTTCAAGACAACATTCTTTTTTTTTTTAATTAATTTATAAGAGAGAAAGCAAGAGATTGAGCACAAGCAGGGGGGAGCTTCAGAGGGAAAGGAAGAAGCAGGCTTCCCCCCTGAGCAGGGAGCCTGAAGTGGGGCCCAGTCCCAGAGCCCTGGGATCATGACCTGAGCCAAAGGCAGATGCTTAACCAACTGATCCACCCAGGTGCCCTGAGACAAAATTCTTTTATCAAGGTGGATGTGCTTCCAATAATTTATTCAGTAGGACAGAATCCACCAAATTCAAATATACTAAAGATTTTCTTGCTCACGTATGGAAATAATTGCTAACCAAATTTGCCATATATACCACTTACTATCTTAAAGATTTGAAATAAAAATAAAAATTGTCCTATGTTTAAATGTAAAATGCACAGAAGGTAACCTTGCTTTGATGATTTTTAACAAGGGTCAGCGAATTTTTCTGTAAGCCTACATAATAAGTAATTCTGGCTTTGAGGATAATAGGTAAAATTGAAGAAATTATGTAGTTTCTTGTTTAACAGGGAAAAATTTTTCCACAATTTTTATTGACAAAATTAAAAATATTATATACAATTATTTTTACATTTGTGTACTATCGGTCTACTAACGAGAATAAAATTATTTGCGGGGCGGCGGGGAACAACATTTTGCTTAACTGGTGGTAGAATTTAGTATAACCCTATCAATTGAATCAACTCAATCAAATCAATTGAAAAGATTTTTAAGAAATATTCTCAGGTTCAAGTTCATTCAAATTCAGATGGTAGGCCAGATGTGGCCTGTGGGCTGCAGTTTTTCAACCCAAATTAAATGATGCTGCAGGAAAAAGTGAATGTTTTAAATCGTGTTAAGAGAATGTTGGAAAACTTTAATTCTAGCTACATGATTTCATGAACAATAGCAGAAATGAAACCCACTCGTATTAGCTATAGATGTATTTGAAAAATCATGATCCATATATTGTGTCTTTTTATAAATTTCACATTTGATTATCTTCATTACAAGTCAAAGAGTGATTGTTGGCAAATGACAGAGGGCTCTGTGCAGAGGAATCGCCATGCTATGAATGCTACATAGTTTTTACCCTCCAATGGGAGCTGTGCTAGGCTTCCGTTTGAGGGCTTACAAGCAGTTTTGTGTTACGATCTCACAGACAGGAACATTACACCTAAACATCTCACCAAGTTTTCCACAGAGGTAAGAAAATGACTACGAAGAGGCGCCCCATGAGAAGGTTTGGACCACCCACCCTATGCCATCCATCTATGTAGTAAGCTTCAAGAAGCCCTGAGCCCCAACTTTCATCTGCACCGCTGGGGACACGCCCACTACGTGGATACAGCTCTAGCCTCAGTGATGAGAATTGAGTGCTTCATTCTCAGTAATTTTAAGCCTGCTACTTATTTAGAATTTGGGACAGCTCAGGGTTGAACTTCCCTTTTGTTCCTCCTCTTCTACCACTGCTATTAGCTGGGCTATATAGCTATTATGGACTTTTGATCCTTGCCCTACAGACTTGGTCTCAACATGTTGGCTTTCAATATTGAGTCTGACCTTAGTAACCCAGCCAGGTCCTATCTTCTCTAAGGCCAGGGTGCTTCCCTCAGGATTGGAGACCGCTGTGAACCCCAGGTTTGTACCAAGGCACTGCTGCCTATTTGGACCTCTGGACACTGCATTCTTGTCCGTCTTTCTGCTACTCTCCAGAGTCTGGCCAGTACCAGAATCTTTATTGCAGGGCCCTGCTACTTTTCAGGAATGATGTTTCCCAAATGCCTGCCCATCATCTGGGGCCATTAATTGATCAAGTTGTCTATATTAAAAAAAATTAAGAAAACTATAGTGAAAAATAATAGTTTAATATATTTTGGTTTTTAGTTATGTCTCTCCCAATCTTGAAGTTGAATGTCCTTTAACCTGTGGATTAATACTAGCTCTAAGTGTTTGGTATTTGTCTTCAATTGAAAAACTAATGATAATCATGTGTTTGCCTGAAGTTTTGGTATTTTACTAGATCATCAGATCTCTAAGTGTGGATGGAGCAGAGCTGCAGTTTACTCCTCTGTCATTTTCCCAGATGCTGAGGGTCTGTCCACTACCTCTCATTGCCAGTTAATCTGCTAATTGGCAAGATTTCACTTGGTCCCAAGGCTTGAGGAGCTGTCCCCAAGAATGACTGTTTAGCAAGGATTTATATATTTTACACATCTACACAGCAATGACTACAGGGCTCAAGTGATAGCGCTGCATGGTCAATCAATGCCAAAGTCAGGGCCAAAATGTATGCTAGCAGTTCGCCAAGTGACTACAAATCAGAGGGACTGAATCTATTCATCACATCCAATCCTGTTACAGGGAACAGGCTGGATGAAACACAATAACTTAATCCACATGGAAACTGGCCCTATCCATCAAGCAAGTGAGAATACACCTTCATATTTTTTCCTGCCCAACAACTCAAGTTTCTCATGGAAACTTTCTAGATTTGTCTGAACATCTCTTTGTGCTTTACCTTCCTGTAAACTTATGGTTGCCCTCATTTAGTCACTTAAGAGATTACAATATTAGCATTGCCTTCACCAAGCATTGACAAGGTATGTATGTGAACATACACTTGTATGCATTTTGTACTGTACTCATCAGGAATTTTTATTAATTATTAGCACATTAAATTTAATACTGAACCCTGCAAAGAGGTTATTTTCGTTATGTAGGCAACTGAGAACAATTTTAACTGGCTGTATTTTGGAACAATCCTTCTGCTACATTTTCCCACTTATGCAAATGCGTTATGTAACCAGCATCATCTTAGATGTATATTATGCAACCGGGTCACTACTCAAGAACTGAAAATACCACAGAGATGGAAATAAATTTTGGAGTAAAAAAATGTTTTAAGACATGCCAACACTTCCAATTCCCCAAAAGCCTCAGCTTAATCATTATCAGCTCTGTAGTGGGAGACCGAAGGACAATTGCAGGAGTGTTGTTTATCTACTTGGAGAAAATTCATTACCTCCAACATTATTTGACATGAAAACAGATGTACCTCTGTCACTGCTTTGACCTCTCTAATAAGATGAACAACTTGGCGGAAACATTTATTGATCAGAGTGAAACCCATTCCACCGGAAATAGACAAGAAATGCACACCAGTATAAATGAGGATTTAACATCTGTGCCTAGTAGATTGGCTATTAATCTGGAACCTAAAACAACACAACTAGCTGTTCGGCAGTACTACCTTTTATTGGAGGTACACAGAAAAAAAAGGACTTCTTGTATTACTCAGTAGGCAATATTTCATAAGTATGGGTTATCGTATATGAAACTTATAAATCAAGTATGCCAAACTTGGCCTGCATTCTAAGTGTGTTGAATATTGAAAGCGTTCATCATTTTGCAATTAACTTGCCTTGCTCTTCTTTCTAAAGGTAACAAGAAATATTTGTGGATCTTAGTGCTTATTGAACAATTGATTCAGGTGCTCTTTTACAGTATTTATCTATCTTACAAAAAGTGATACGCTAACAATATGCTAAAATAAAGCTTATATGTGATAAGGTACAGAGCATTTGAATGAGTATTCTAAACACTTAAATTTGTTTATGTTAACTGGGAGCAATTTTGTAAACTTTACCAGTACCAATTTCTTGTCAAGTCCTTATATGGTTTCTATTTTTCATGGTTTCTAAAGACTAAAAAAAAAAAAATAGAGAGAAGAGCAATGAATATTTAACATAAGTTTTATATATATGACTAGGTAGGACCAGGAATCATCCAGTAATTTCTTTGATTCAACTGAATTAAGCTATACATGTGTCTTGGGAAAGGGATAGTTGGGAAAGCAGGTTAGAATGATGAACTCTGGATATTTCCATGTATTTCCATTTCTCTTGAAATACCCTTTCCTGTCATAAAGTAAAATACAACTTTATTTAAACTTCATGTTGGATGAATATATATTTACCTCATTAGACTTTCTGCCCATTTAGTCAAACTTATAAAGAAGAATGATGTGTGTTTACTGGGGCAAATAATTTGTAGGAGAGAAACATGAATCATTCAATATATTTTTATATGATCCCAATAGAACTTTTGTGCCAACTCATATGCTATAAATAATAGATATGCCATACTGAAATTGGTTTTCTTCCCATAGAGATTGACTTACAAACTCTAACCCCTCAACATTCTAAATATGGACTTAATGCAATGATAAATGTCATTAACAATTCCTCTGTCACTTGGTTGTTTTTTGTTTTTTGTTATGGAACTATGCTCTTTTCCTAGGTGTCATGAAGAGTTTTCAAGTTGTCTCTGTTGAAGAGCTCAATTATTTTTCATGCAATAGAACTGAAAGTTGCTTAACTAAAACTCCTGTTCAATAAAACTGATTGTAAATTTTTGAATGAAAAAAATTATAAAGACAATGTTCTCAGACTCAAAAGGCCATTCCTGAAATCTGGACATGCTTTTACAAATTAATAATTTGTGATAGTTTCTCCATCAGTATCCAGTTATTGCACCTTCTTTTAATAGTCTGTTCATTTGAAAGTATAAAATCAGTTACAGAATCAGGACCACAATTATAAAAATGGGACTACGTAGCGATTTCACTCCCATATAAGGAAAACTTGCTTATAGGCCAACCAATTTATTCATGCCGATCTTCTTAACTATTCATGTTCTTACTACAGTTGTTTTACCTACAATATTTACTAAGAATTTTAGCTGTAGTACAAGGAAATGAGTAGACAGAATGATAAAATATTTGTAGTCCTTTCTTTGAGACAAAGGCATATTGGCCCTAAGATATGGTATCTTGAGGTTCTCAGAATTACTCCTACTTCTAATGTTGTATATCCAACAC
This sequence comes from Phoca vitulina, assembly GCF_004348235.1. Classification (NCBI taxonomy): domain Eukaryota; kingdom Metazoa; phylum Chordata; class Mammalia; order Carnivora; family Phocidae; genus Phoca; species Phoca vitulina. Next base: position 72,473,139 of record NW_022589707.1, on the reverse strand, counting down.
TTCAATAGAGAAAAATGCTCTCATTTACATTTCTCATTTGATCTCTAAGCTGATTTTAATAAACTGATAGCATAGGTAGGTAGGTAAATAGAGATATTTCTCCTCATTGATAAACCAGTAGGGAAATGGAAACAGACAATTTCCGAGACTTGTCCAAGGTCTTATTTTGAGCAGCCGTAGAGCAGAGACTCAACTAGTAGCCTTCTGATTCCAACTCTAGCATCTCTATTATGCCAAACTGCTGATACAGTTTACCTCATCTGCTTTATGGTTTGAAGGACATTTAAACACTGTTCTTGCCTCTGCCAGACCTTCGTTCCAGTAACATTGTACCCACCTTTCAATTCAAAAAACATGTGAGATAATCCATAACACTTCTGATTGTATTTAGTAGAGAAAGGTGACATCTAAAGAATAATTGTAGGATTGCATACAGTATTACAAGCCTGGACTGTGTGCCAGGAGATTACCACAAATTTGAAGTACTCAAAATTTATATATTTTCATAATTTTATGGAAACCTCTAAATGACTTTTCAAGATTGCTCTTCTTACCCCTTCCCCATCACTTTTTGGAAAAACCATCTGTTTATGAAATCTCCTTGACTTTCCCTTCACCTCCATACATAAAAAACTTGAACGCTCTTACCTCACTCCCTTCCTCGCAGCAGCCATATTAGTGACCAAATGCACTTTTGGGGAAGGCTAGCAGGGTTGCAAATAATAGACTAAAATTCAGGGAAAACTCCTCCTATAGATGGCATCTTATTGATTGCTACAGTCTTCAACAGAGTCAATTTTATATTCTCAGTGTCTAGCAGTTCGTCCGGCATATAGCAAATACTCAATGTTATTTCACGGTTAATGAGTGACTACATGGTAAGAGCCATGGAAGGGGAACTGCCAAGAAGTCAGCAATGTAACCACCACAGACGATTAGAAGATTTTAAAGAGAAAATTACCCAGAGTAATATCATAAGCTCAATATCATAAGCTCAATTTGAATTCAGATCACTTTCTCTCATCTTTTTTTCCTCCTATACAGATTTTCATCCCAGTAATTCTGCTTGACACTTTAAGAAGTTATTTATATAATTATGATATTCCTACACATATTTTTAAATGCCTAACTAATAGTCCCCTAAACGGGTATAGGAATTTACCTCAACATTTCTCCATTAGATGTCTTTTAGGTTGCCTAGATTATTTTGGATTTTTAAAAAAATAAGTATCTGTTTATATCCATAGCTGTTTAACACATTTGGATTATTTCCTTAGAATAAATTCCCAATAGAAAGAGTTAGAGTAGAAGGATATAGTTTTTAAGGATGAAAGGTTTTCTCAATGTCTGGTTCAATGTAATTTTCATAAGCAGTTTCGAATATACCAATCTCTCTGTGACTTTGTTATATGTTTATTATATTAATGTGATGAAAGAATATGTAAACTCATCCAGTTAACTGACCTTTCTTTTATGCTCTTGAGTTTAAACTTCTGTTTACTAATCAATGACTATAATCTTCTCACTTGTAATACATTTTCTCTCATGAATTTATTCCTTCATTCAACAGTATTTAGTGAATGCTTATTCTTTGTCAAATACTGGTTAACACTAAGATTTTAACGTTGAGAATAAAGTCCTTACCCTCTTTTTTTTTTAAATATTATTTATTTATTTGAGAGAGAGAGAGAGTGCTTGTGTGCGCATGAGCAGGGGGCAGGGGCAGAAGGAGAAGCAGACTCCCCGCTGAGCAGGGAGCCCCACATGGGGCTCCATCCCAGGGCCCCCTGTATCATTTGCATTTTTAAGTTGTATACAGGCAGTTTGTATTTCTTGTTTTACTAAAAGGCTCATTTGACATTTTCCAGTAAATTCCTGTGCTTTGTCTCAGCACCTTTGTGCTCATTTTATCATTTCAGCTCATATTAGCAATATGTGCTTTATCTGCTTCTTTATCTGTGCTTCAAGAATAAAGTTCTTGGATTATATCTTGTCAGATAATGCAAACAGCTTAATAACAACTTGTAAAGGGAAAAAGATGAGCACGAGCAAATTATTTTTTGCCCCTCTGGCTTTTCTGTACATGATAGACTGTAAACTATTTGAAAGTAAGGACTTGGGGCGCCTGGGTGGCTCAGTTGGTTAAGCGTCTGCCTTCAGCTCAGGTCATGATCCTGGGGTCCTGGGATCGAGCCCCACATCGGGCTCCCTGCTCAGCTGGGAGCCTGCTTCTCCCTCTGTCTGCTGCTCCCTCTGCTTGTACTCTCTGACAAATAAAAATAAAATCTTAAAAAAATAATAAAAGTCCAAATGATTAATAATCTCTTCCCTTTTTTAAAACTGCCAAGACTTCTCTTGTGATATTAAATTAAAATGCCGCCCTAGTCAAATTCTTTCTTTTTAAAATGCTTCACTACTATCCCATCTATTTACAAGAACTACCATCAGCATTCTATTCATTTTAGTCAATGATCACATTTAGGACATTGTAATTTGGAAAGCTAGGATAATTACATAACATATTTAAGTCTATGGATCTATCTTGGAACGTACTGGAGCAACCACTTAACATTTGTATCATTGTTTGTAATTTACAAAACATTCAGTATAATAATGTCTTGGAATCTGCTGCAAGGCATGCAAGGGAGATGATGAGTCAGTTCTCTTTCAGGAACATGGCATGGAAAGAGCCAGAAGTGTCTAGCAAGACACCCAATCCCCCAACAACACTTACTGTAAACCTTCTTTCCATCTATCTTCAGCCTTTTCTCCTTAAATATCTTAGTGCTTCACAAATGCTGTTTCTTCTTCAAGTTTTTTTTTTTTTTTTTTTTTTTTTTTGCGAAACTGACGAATTAGAAAATTTCTACCAATCCCAAGGTCCATATATAATTTTCCTTTTCTCTGTCTTCCTTCATGTTCCGGGCAAATTGGTTTTCTATTTCTGTTTGTTCTCAAAGCATTTTGTAACTTCCAGTAAGCCGTCCACATATGGTAATACTATTTTCTGTTTCTCTCCCTCCCTCTCCAAGAATTCAGCACCTAGGACAACTCCTGATTTGGTGACTGCGGGGGTCAAGTTTGAGTAATTAACTTGTTTGTACATTTGGAGTATTCAAAGTAAGGGTAGAGGGGTACCTGGGGGGCTCAGTCAGTTAAGTGTCTGCTTTCGGATCAGGTCATGATCCCAGGGTCCTGGGATCAAGCCCCACATCGGGTTCCCTGCTCAGTGGGAAGCCTGCTTCTCCCTCTCCTCTCCACTCGTGCTGTCACTATCTCCGTCTCCCTCTCTCAACTAAATAAATAAAATCTTTAAAAAAAACATAAACAAAAAAGAAAGTCAGGGTAGAGGTGCAGTACATTTGGACTTAACTATAGCACTGAGTGTAGAGATTCTGGAGAAGGCAAAGAAATAGAATAGAACCAACAAGCCTACTTAAGATTCCACCTGTGTTTGTAGTAATAAAATCCTTAATACTTTTCCAATGAATAAAGTTTTCATTTTACCTGAATTATATTCACCTGAGCTCCAAGGCATTCTAACAATTTCTCATTGAAACATTTTGTGTGTAGATAATTGTAACATTTTAATCCCCTATACAAGAGAATTTAGCTTTTACACTAATTTTAATTTTTGATTAAGAAATAATTGTTCATACTGTAAGTACTTCTTATACCGCAACAATTAAAAAGAAGTGGATGAAGAAAGTATTTTTTTTTTAAGATTTTATTTATTTATTTATTTGAGAGAGAGAATGAGAGAGAGAGAGAGAACATGAGACAGAGGAGGTCAGAGGGAGAGGCAGACTCCCTGCTGAGCAGGGAGCCCGATGCGGGACTCGATCCTCAGACGCCAGGATCATGACCTGAGCCGAAGGCAGTCGCTTAACCAACTGAGGCACCCAGGCACCCATGAAGAAAGTATTTTATAAAACTCTGGAAAATATATCTTACCTCAGACTACACTTCTTAATATCAAAAGTAACAAACTAAATCTATCCTATGTATTTGTTCTACAGGGAAAAATTCTAATAGAAAGACAGGTCTACAATCCCTTATCAGTAGTTCTGGGGGTCAGATGTATTTTGGAACTTAATACGGCTTGGATTTCTGAAAGGTAGAATGTTGATGATATTCACTATTACCTAACTCCCCAGAGGGGTCTGGAGCAGCACTTCAATTATCTACAGTATATTACTATTTCTACAGTAAATCATATAAGTAATTTTTATCTGCATTACTGATTTTGAATAAACAACTTTTCTCTTTTTTCTGGTCAGGGTTTGCAGCTTGATGAATTAAGCACAAATTTTCATTGAATGAGTAAATTTTGCTTGCATTAACAGTTCCTCTGTAAGTGCTCATAAAACACGCACATATATTCATCCTATAATGGCCATAATGAGCATTAATTTAAGACCTAGAAGCTATAGGGCAAACACTTTCTGATCACATTTTATGTTAAACTAGGTATTACATAAAGAAACCCCCCAAAAAACTGTAAAATTCCTACCCTCTTAACATTAAAATTATAAAAAATATCTCCATAAAAATTCTTAACATCAAAAAGGAAGTAACACATAAAATAAAAAATTTCTTAGACAAAGTGATATGAAACTATATATGAAATTGTTGGACTTAGTGAGAACAGTAAAATCAGAGCTTGGAGAAAAATACAGAGACTTAAAATCACACAGTTTGTGAAGAAAGTATTAGATAAATAAATTAAATCTTCAAATCAAGAAACAATAAAAACGAAAGTAAAACTTCAAATAAGTAAAGGATGGAATCAGGAAAAGGTAAATTAGGTAATCAAACCAACTTATTAAATAGACCAAGAAATATTTTTTTTCCGATGAATAGCTAAACAAATTGATTGTAAACCTTTTTAAAAAATAGGAGGATACAAGATAAGCAACAGAATGGGAGATAAAAGGTACATTGGGTTTTAAACTATGAATGATTACTTTTTCAAGTTTTAAAAAAATTTATTGGAGGGCGCCTGGGTGGCTCAGTTGGTTAAGCGACTGCCTTCGGCTCAGGTCATGATCCTGGAGTCCCGGGATCGAGTCCCGCATCGGGCTCCCTGCTCTGCGGGGAGTCTGCTCCTCCCTCTGACCCTCCCCCCTCTCATGTGCTCTCTCTCTCAAATAAATAAATAAAATCTTTAAAAAAATAAAAAATAAAAAAATAAAAAAATTTATTGGAAAAGAATGATTCCTAGCAAAATATTAATAAATATTGACTATAGGAGAGATAAAAATTCAGACCACTTTTTATACAAGGAAGTGAGAACATAAACAACTGTGATTTCTCTTCAAGTGCCAGACATGGTGAATTCTATAAAATACTTAAGGAAAAAACTTTCTGGATTGTTTAAACCATTCTAAAGCATATAAAGGAAAACTTGAATTCTTTTACTGAAGCAGATGTAACTTTAATATAAAAAATTACATAAATAGAATAAAACTACAGAATTCTACTTATGGCTATTAATTTAAAAAATCTTAATACTAGGGAAAAATCATGCAACATAACCAAGTGAGGTTCAATTTAGAAATGCCAATGTGTTTCAATATCAATAATTCAACCTATAAATAGACCAAAAGAGAAAAATCACAGAATCTTCATTGTTATGAAACACATTTGCTAATATTCAACTTAGCAATATTTAATATGCATTCTTAACATATAAATCTACCGGCAATTTCTTAATACAGCATGACAAACATTTAATAATGGGAAAAGTTCCCTTAAAACTGGCAACAAGAGAGTCTAATATCACTTCATTTAATATTTTGAGGGCTCTACTTGCAGGCGCATAGAAAAGATGAAACAAAACTAGAGAAGGTTGCCACTTCCAACGAAATACAAGCAATAAAGACAAAATTGGCCACACGGTCTCGGGTAAGACCCTCAAGTACTCCCAGTGAGTGATATCCTCAGGTATCTCTCTCCCCTGAAGTGCAGGCTGGACCTAGGATCTGCTTCTAGCCCATAGAATATGGCAAAAGTGAAAGAATTTCGCAGACATAAACTCCCAGATCAACGGATTCTGAGTTAATCAAAAAGCAGATAGCTGTGACTAGACTTGGCTTCCAACAGCTGGCCTAGACATCATTAGCCACCGTGGCGGAAGATGGCAAGAAACTCCATGTGGCCTCTAGCAGCAGGGATCAGCCCCGGCTGAGGGTGGGCGAGAACACAGATCCTGACATGGACAGCTGCAAGGAGCTGACAGATGGCCATTCTGCCCATCACCCTGTGAGCTTTGACGAGAATGCCAAAGTTCAAAATAGCAGTCCTGCAAACACCTTGACTCCTGGCTTGTGAGACCCTGACCAGAGGACCCAATTATGCCATGGCCAGACTCCTGATCCACGGAAACTTGTAGACAATAAATGTGTTGTTTTAAGCTCCTCAGTTTGAGGTGATTTTTTTTTTTTTTTAAGATTTTATTTATTTGACAGAGTAAGACACGGCGAGAGAGGGAACACAAGCAGGGGGAGTGGGAGAGGGTGAAGCAGGCTCCCCGCTGAGCAGGGAGCCTGATGTGGGGCTCAATCCCAGGACCTGAGCCAAAGGCAGACGCTCAACGACTGAGCCACCCAGGCGCCCCAGTTTGTGGTGATTTGTTATGCAGCTATGAAAATATACACTTCAAATAACTAAAAAAACTAGACAACGTATTAAATAGTTTTTAGACATTGGATAATAAGTGGTAGGTAGGAATATGATAACCACAATAAGGGAAATAAGGTGAGTTTTATGGTCTGACCAGCTTTCTGCTTTGAGTCAAGGCCAGGCTGCAGTGATGGAAGAATCTGAGGAAGGTCTTGTTGGGTGAAGGTGGTCGAGGTCTGAATTCAGAGAGGCCCAAAAAGCTACATTTTATGGGGTACAGTCAGTCCTAGAAAAAAAAAAATACTACATGGAAAAGGAGAGGGGCCTAGACATTTGCAGAAGAGTCTTTTAAATCTTTGGCTGAGCATGAATCCATTCATACATAGCTAGGTATCATTTGTGCTCCACAGTGGAAAGACCTTCTAATACATGGCCATCAAGTAGACTCCTTAGCAGGGTATAACCCTAATAGTAGTGGAGCCAAATTAGCCCTAGAATAGTGGCTACTCTGGACCTGTCCTAACAAAGCTTTGCAGCAAGCCTCAAAAGGTTTTTAGTGGTCTTTATTAACGGCTTACCAAAAACAAAACCTAAGATGATTTTAAGAAATGTAACAGAGCCAGCAATCAACTAAGTACACAGACATTACCTGGCATCCATTAAAAAGTTCACAGGTAGGCAAGGAAGCACAAAAATATATTCCTTAATTCAGAGAAAATGTAATAGGAACCAACGATGGAGTAACAGTGATGTTAGATCTGGCGCACAAAGAACTCCAACTGTTACTGTACATATGCTCTATATGCCCAAGAAAGCAGAGGGAGACAGGAACATGAGGAGACATGGGAAATATTTAAAAAGACACATAAGAAATTTCTAAAGATCAAAAACACTATCTTAAATGAAAAATACACTTAAGACACTGCAGGAAATAATAAATCCATAAATTTAAATAAAACCTGTCCCAAATGAAGCACATGAGGAATCCGGCTCCTGGTTAAAAACCTGTACATTTTTTTTTTAAGCATCAAGACCATAAGCCTTTAAGACTCTCTGACAGTCCAAGTAGGGGCAGGGCTGGCAGGAAGCTGCCTTCTCCATGGCAGACTTGGTCTACAGCCAGAACTTGACAGTCTCTGAAGAGAGCGATGGTCAAGGACCCACCTATCTGGCTGGACATGCCCTTCCCATATTTGCATTCCTAGCCCAGTCAGGTTCATTCTGATTTCTTTATTGGCCTTCAATTATCTCTCCTGAGGCCTCCTTTTGGGTGGACAAGGGATGGGGGGTGGGCAGGGAAGATGGGTCTTGAGAGCAGGAGAAAACACTGAAGACAACTGTTCCTACTCTGATTCAGTACCCCGTACTGTTACCCACTTAGCCTACCCCCACCACCACTCTCTCTCTGATCTCAGCGCCCACAAAACTGCCCGAGCCTTTTGTGTGTGTGTGTGTGTGTGTGTGTGTGTGTGTACCATCAACTGTGAGAAGACTCCACCATGACTGTACTGAGCCATTTTACCCTCTTCCAGATGTGTTCCATGAGGGTCAATGGAAGAGGGGAAGTGGACGCATTCTCCTGTTCTAGTCTCTTGCTTACATCACCACAGAAAGTGATAAAAGGCTTAATTCTTATTTGGGGCTAGTTATTTTTCTTAGCTACTCCAACACCTGGTAGCTCAGCTCTCTCTCCCCCAGCTCAAATGAGCTCCTGACAACTCAAAGAACATCCGTGATGTAAGAAAAAAACACCAAGTAGTTCAACATTATGCAATGGGAGACACAGAAGCATCAGGAGGGCGTGCTGTGCCAGACAGAAACATAGAAAAATAGCCCAAATGGTCTAACTTTGAAAATATAAATCCAGAAGTCCAAAAATTTTATTGGATCCCAAGAATAAATTTTTTAATTTATCAAGATAAAAACTGCCATTTTTAAGTAGTATGATTGTATACACTTTTCATGGAAAACTGTTTTAACAAAACAAGTAACATAGAAACTTACACAATTATCAAAATAGCCATATAGTAGGGCGCCTGGGTGGCTCAGTTGGTTAAGCGACTGCCTTCGGCTCAGGTCATGATCCTGGAGTCCCTGGATCGAGTCCCGCATCGGGCTCCCTGCTCGGCAGGGAGTCTGCTTCTCCCTCTGACCCTCCCCACTCTCATGTGTTCTCTCTCATTCTCTCTCTCTCAAATAAATAAATAAAATCTTTATAAAAAAAAAATAGCCATATAGTAGAAAACATTTAGAAGAAAAATATTTACAGTAGGTTAAAAAAAAAAAAGCAGGGTTGAATTTCTAGAAATAAAATTTACAAGATCTGTGCGAAATCTAACTTTTGAAAATGAAGAGAAGGATTTACTGCCTTTTGTGTGATGGTCTTGAATATCTCAATTATAAAATGATATCAAGTTACCCTAATACTTGTTTTATTTAATCCCAATAAAATATGCGGTAACTTCAATTGCCTAGAGAAGATTAAATTTCATATAAAAATACAGAAATCATGTGTTATGGGGAAAAAGGTAGTAATAAGGAAAGACTAGTTGTATTATTGCATAAAGCCACAAGAACTAACAATTCAATACTGAGGACGGAAGGGGAGATATCAAAAAAGACACAGATGTAAATAACCAGTGTATGACAAACACACATTTCTGATCAGAGGAGAAATATGGATTAATCGATAAATGAGCTAACAATAGTGTAGTAACTCTTAAGCATTCAGGAGAATGACTCCTGAACAAGCTGAATCTCTTCCATATTCCTTTTATCTATGAGAATGCCACAAGAATTAAAGATAAATATATAAAAAATATTTTAAAAGTATAAAGAATGTAATAAAAATATAAAGAAAAGAAAAAACTTTTTAGTATTTAAAAGATTAATGTTTTTAAGATTTTTATTTATTTATTTGAGAGACAGATAGTGAGAGAAGAGCACACAAGCAGGGAGGAGAGGGAGAAGAAGGCTTCCCAGTGAGCAAGGAGCCTGAAGGGAGACTTGATCCCACAACCTGATGAGATCATGACCTGAGCCAAAGGCAGACGCTTAACCAACTGAGCCACCCAGGTGCGCCAAAAGATTATTTTTTTTTTTAAGATTTACTGATTTATTTGACAGAGAGAGCGAGCGCACAAGCAGGGGGAGCAGCAGAGGGAGAGGGAGAAGCAGACTCCCCGCTGAGCAGAGAGCCCAATGCTCCTGGAAGCGCCCCTAAAAGATTAATTTTTAAAAATGATCTTGAATACCAATGTCTAAGCATTATACCAAAACTTGAAACTACTGATCTGTCCATGAATTTGATCACCTAAAATTTTTAATGTCTGTATAAAAAGAGTATTACAGACAAAGAACATGTCTATGGTTTGCAAAAAGCATGTATTTCACAAAAAGCACAGTAGAGTTGTGTATTTAAAAGCTCATAAGGGGCGCCTGGGCGGCTCAGTGGATTGTGTCAGCCTTCAGCTCAGGTCATGATTTTAGGGTCCTGGGATGGAGCCCTGAATCGGGGGTCCCCACTCAGCAGGGAATCTGCTTCTCCTTCTCCTCTGCCCCTCCCCCTCTTGTGTGCACACCCTCTAATAAAATCTTAAAAAAAAAAAAAAAAGCTTATAAAACCAATAAAACTACCAGCCAACACTAGCAAATAAAGTGAATGAATTGGCAGTTCACTACAAAAGCATGCGAAATGGTGCTCAACCTCACTCTTAAGCAAGGAAAATATAAATCAAAACAATGACATTGAGGTATTGTTCTCCTACACCATTTAACAAAGGTAACATTTAGAACTTCCACCGGTAGAATGGGGGTAGCTTTCACATTCTTTGTTATAGAATGTGGTCAACTCTTTTGAAGGAGATTTTGTAATTACCATCGATAATAAAAATACACTTATTCTTTGATAGAGCAACTCAATTTTTAGGAAGCTATTTAAAAAACATTCTCTGATACGTTACAGTATTTGCAAGAACATGCGGTACTGCATTTTTGCATTAGTGAGAGAATGAAGACAACCAATACCCAAGGATGTATGGACTGGTGTAAAAAATTATGTTACAATACAGGGGAAGGTTGCATGGTTGATTACAAAGTAAGGTATGAAATGATTTCCAAGATTTATTTTAAGTTTTCAAAGGGGCAGAAAAAGGTATACACTGTGTTTAAAACTGTGGAGGGTATGTTTATAACATATCCATGATACTATGTAAACTGGTCTATGCATAGGCTATGTCCGGGATAGCTATACTTGGATCCAGTCAGAGAAAGTAGGAGCCTAGAAATAAAAGGACAAATATATCACTATACATCTTAAACCTTGAAAAGAACTGCTGAAAATTCTTTGCAAATTAAGAAGTTTCAGGTTATCAAAACTATTCAACATTAGCTAGCTCAAGGAATTTTTTTCCTTAAAATAATTTTTTGTGTTTTCATACAGGCTAGGAGTTATTCTTGTAGTCTATTTTCAAAGTGCAGAACTTCGGTTTTTAAAAATTGAGTAACTGTCATTTTAAAGGAGTTACCTGGAGGTGCACTGCATGTATAATTTACAGTCTCACTCATAGTTTACTTTCAGTCAATTAACTTACTACACTGAGCCTAGCCATCTGCACTCCATTTACACTTTTTTACTTTGATGTGTTGATCTCTAATTTACTAGTAAATCCTAATAATGTGATAAAAATTATCATATAAAAATCAAATAAAAATTAAATGAAAGGTAGTATGTGTATGTGTAGACAACTGCCAGTGATAGAAATTAAAAAAAAAAAAAATCTAAGGAGGTGCAAGTGGGCAACTTGATTTGCAAAAATCAAGGGGAGGAGTTTTCTTAAATTTATTCCCTAAACAAAGTTTCCTAAACCTACACTGGGAAACAAAGAGAGTGTATGTGGAAGGGCATAATTACCTGCTCACTTTGTCATGAGTGGATATGAAAACTCGGCTAAAAATTTATCCTACTTTCTTTTAAGATTTTATTTATTTGACAGAGAGAGACACAGCAAGAGAGGGAACACAAGCAGGGGGAGTGGGAGAGGGAGAAGCAAGCTTCCCGCTGAGCAGGGAGCCCGATGCAGGGCTCGATCCCAGGACTCTGGGATCATGAGCTGAGCCAAAGGCAGACGCTTAAGGACTGAGCCACCCAGGCACCCCAGAATTTATTCTACTTCTTATGCTATTCATGTTCTTGTATATTCCTAAATTTGGAGGACTTAACAAAGTTCTCTAATATATCCTCCAAATTGTTAATTTTTTTGTCCTTCCTGCATCGGGTTCTGTTTTTATTTCCTAGTTCACCAAAGTTCTGTTTTTTTTTTTTTTTTAATTTTTATTTATTTATTTGACAGAGAGAGACACAGTGAGAGGGAACACAAGCAGGGGGAGTGGGAGAGGGAGAAGCAGGCTTCCTGCTGAGCAGAGAGGCCGATGTGAGGCTCGATCCCAGGATCCTGGAACCATGACCTGAGCCGAAGGCAGACGCTTAACGACTGGGCCACCCAGGCGCCCCATGTTTGTTTTGTTTTAATATTTTATCTATTTATTTAGAGAAGGAGTAAGCATGAGCATGGGGAGGGGCAGAAGAAGAGGGACAAGCAGACTCCCTGCTGAGTTGGAAGCCTGATTTGGGGCTTGATCCGAGGACCCCAAGATCATGACCTGAGCCAAAGTCAGAACGTCAACCGACTGAGCTACCTAGGCGCCCTTAGTTCACCAAAGTTATTGAAACAAAACCTGTCAGTACCTTTGACTGACTGCCTACAGTGTGAATGCATGTGAGGGAAGCATCACGCTTTTCACTATAGTTTGGGGATTATTTGATGGAAGCTAACAGAGTACCTTCCCAGAATAAATGGTCTCCAAGTTCAGATATTTGATGCTATGACACGTTGCAGAAGATCACTAAATACCATATAAGGAATTAAAGATTTGCTATCTTAAGACACTATTTCGTATATACCAATTTAGCAAGAACAAATTCTAAATGATTGTCTCCCAAAGCTGCAACAATCCCATATAGTGAGTATGGTATATACCAAACACTGTTATGGCACTAAGAGGACTTCAGCCTTCCTAATTTGTAGAATGTAGCCGTGCAGAAGAAAATTTTTTGCTCTATGAAAACAGCATTACTGATTATGCACTAAGTAAAAATAACAATACAAACTATATAAATAAAGGTGTCCACTGCAACATTACTATACCAGGTTTTTGAAGAAAGTTGGAAATAATCTAAAGATGATTTCATAATCATCTTACCTTAATATAATGCAACAGTATGCAAATATCTCAACATGGAAATATTATGAAATATTAAAGCAAAAGCACGTACAATGGTATTAGTCATAACTCATTAAAAAATTAGGCATTTCTGGGGCTTAAACTTGTGCCTTACTTTACTTTTGGTGATCACCTCCTTCAGTATGTCTGGCTTCTCAAAGAATTGGTGTAGTCATAAAAACTTACTAGGGAGAAAAACGTCTTATGAAATGGACATGGATTACACAACACACTTCGTCTTCAGTGTGCTGCTATAATTTAGTGCTTAGAAGACGCACCGCTGAAGGTCTGCCCTGAGAATGAAATACACTCCATTTATTTTCCAAATGTAAACAGCTGTAAAACTACATAGCTGGGCAGACTGGTGATGACCTAAGAATATTATCCTTACCCTCAGACCAGTTTCAATGGGCCCAATGGCAAGGATAGTCCACAGGTATCTCTTAAATCTTATTCCTGAATGTGAAAATCTAAACTTATATTCAGATAAATTTGAATCCAAGTATATGGTTTAACAAATATTTTTTAAAGATTTATTTGACAGAGAGAGAGAGACAGAACAAGCAGGGGAGAAGGAGAGGGAGAGGGAGAGGCAGGCTCCCTGTTGAGCAGGGAGCCTGGCATGGGGCTCGAATCCCAGGACCCTGGGATCATGACCTGAGCTGAAGGCAGACATTTAACCGACTGGGCCACCCAGCCACCCACAAAGGATTTTCCACAAGCCATCTCCACAAGTATTCCTTAAAAAGCAAACTTTACTGCATTTACTATTAATTCACTGGGAAATTTTAGTTTAAATAATGCCTTAGACTGAACCTTTGTTGCATAGGTTGAGATATACCTGTGCTGGGAAGTAAATTTTGAATTAATCCAATTCATTCAACTCATCATTTTTTTGTTCAAGCTCCGCAAGTTTAGTAGTAGTTTCTCTGTGATATTGTTTGTTCTTTGCAACAAATGACAAGAATTCTGGTTTTTTAAATTTTTATTTATTGATTTGAGAGAGAAACAGAGAGAGATAGCACAAGTGAGTGGGGGTGGGTGGAGGAGCGGAGGGAGAGGGAGAGAATCTCAAGCAGGATCCCCACTGAGCACGGAGTCAGACACGGGACTTGATCTCCAGACCCCAAGATCATGACCTGAGCCGAAACCAAGAGTCAGACACTTAAACGACTGACACCCAGGTGCCCCTAGAATTCTCTTATTCTTACACAGATATTCTCACTGCTGAATTTGTGATTTACATTTCAGGCTTTATTCTCAGACTTCTCTTACTATTACTTGCTCCTAAGAAGAGAGAGTCTTCCTTTTCCTGGTGGGCCAGTAGCTCATAAAAATGCATGCACAACCCGACGGTCTGGCCTTAGATCCACTTGCACAACTTAGATCAGCTTAGATCAGCTTCTCTCTTCACCTTCACCAGAGCAGTGCTGCAGGGAAGGCCAGAAACTCACATGAATGAGACAGAAGAATCCAGATCGGACTTTTCAGCTGAAAATATGTGACTTAGCCTCTTAGCTGCTTATTACAGAGGCACAGATGCTTCCCTGAAAGTTTAACAGAAGGTGGGAAACTTTATTTTAAAGCTTCATCTGTGCAGAAAGAAGAAAAAAAAAAACACGAAAGCATATCCCTTCAGTTTATTTAATTTGTTTATTCAACTAAGCAGAGTGGCTAAGGACGGAGTTAAAAAATCTTAATAGAAGTTTGCATTTTACTTCATTTACCTATTAATTGTAAGAACATTAAATGAAAGGTTCATAGATTTAGGAAAGATGGTCTCCCTTTAACTTATTAGGTCTAAATTATTTACAGGATATATTTTTATTATTTATGTTCTAACTGAATAAATTCAGTTTTTCTTGTCACTTAACTATACCTACACAATATAAACCTCAATTATTCAACTATAATCAAAAGGCATATATGTTTAAACACATTTTCTTAATGCTCATTTGAAAACTAATTAAATGTCTCCTAAATAAAATACACAGTAAATATTTGTTTTTTGTTGTTTTTTGGTTTTTTTGGTTTTTTTTAAAGATTTTATTTATTTATTTGACAGAGAGCGACACAGCGAGAAAGGGAACACAAGCAGGAGGAGTGGGAGAGGGAGAAGCAGGCTTCCCGTGGAGCAGGGAGCCTGATGCGGGGCCCGATCCCAGGACTCTGGGATCATGACCTGAGCTGAAGGCAGACGCTTAACGACTGAGCCACCCAGGCGCCCTAAATATTTGTTTTTGATGGAAAATGGTATGCAGTTTATATCCAATGAATGACTATGAATTTTTAGTGTGTTTCTAACACTCTGTCCATATCAACTTTTCTATTGGGTTTAAAGTTTTAAGAATGGTATATATAGAATAAGTAACTAGGGTAGAAGGAGGACATCTGTCTGGCCAGATGGATCAGGTAAATTCATTCTAGCCATAAATAAATAAAAAAGATGGCACAAGTGGATCATCTCCCTTCTAACCAGATGTGAGATCTCTAGACTAAAAGCTTACAGGTTAGCATATTTACTTATTCCATCTATTTTATTGAACACCTATGGCAGACACAGAGTAAGATATCAAGATTCAAACTGCTACCAGGATTTAAAAATACCACACTTCTTTCCCTATGAAGCTTCAAGTCTAGTGGGCCTAGGAAGGCCTGCCAATTAACCATGAAAATACAGTGTTACTTGCAATGCAATAGAAGTAGGTACAGTTTGTCATAGGATTTAAGTGAATACTCACTAATTGCTTCAGGTAGGTTAGGAGATAGCCCTCCACCTCCATCCTTCATGACATTTGTTTTTGCATAACGGATAGACATGTTTCCATGTGAATGGAGGAGAGAGCATTTCACAAAGAGGACACAGTTTATGCCAAAGCACCAAGACCAGAAGGGCCGCAGGTGCTATGGGGCCCGAACATTCGTAGTGGCCAAGTGTGGAGTCCCCTTGCAAGCATGGCAAGAGGTGAGGCTCTTCCCACAAAGGTTAATGTTTAAATGGTCTTGTGAACTATGTGAAGGCAATTCGGTTCACCTTGTAGGAGAATTTGCAAGTTTGGAGAACGACATGATCAGCTCTTCCCTTGGCAAGATCGGAAAGAGAGGATTCTGTTCACACACTCAACCAAGCATGGGCAGAAGACAGGGTGCGTAGTGTGGGGCAGTCACAAAGTGTGGTGCATGAGCCAGGTACTAAGAGCCAAAGGAGGAGGGGAATGAAAGGTCCTAAGAACGTGGACCAACACAGTCATGCAAAGTGGGTGGCTTTAGAAGGAGCAGTGACCTCGTGTCACAACACAGACCTCACAGGGAAGGAACCTGGGGATTAAATGCCTGAACCTTTCTTCTCAACAGCCATCTCTTGCTGAGACTTTCCACTGGCCAAACCCAACCTAAAGCCAGAGAGCACAGAGCCGGGTGGAGGCAGCTCATGAGTCAATCTTGAAGGGCAAACCAAAGGCATCTACTATTGTAGTGGTTCTAATTTAATAATGTAAGAGATGGGGATAGAGAAGGTGGCATTTAAAGATATCTAAGAAGTAGAACTATTAGGATGTGGGGCCTAATTGTACCAAATGAGTCGTAAATCATAGTCACATACAACTCCAAGATTTCCAGCTTGGGTAACTGAGACATGATCCGGTGGCTGACGGACTACTGTGCACCTTGCTCCTTCTGCAGATCTGAACCATTTCACTCCCCATTCTAGATCATCACCCTCCCATCCTCATGTGCAGGTGCATCCTCTTTTGAAGTTCATATTAGTAACTATGTCATAGCCCTTCTCACCCTGTCATCTAGTGGCTCATGACCCCATCATTTCTGTGCATCTGTGAGCAGAGTCCTAGCTTATACTCATCTTTGCTCACTCCTAGGTGATTGCAAGATCCACTGCAAGATCTATCTCTGGAGGACATCTGCATCTTGCTATCACCCAGCACATCTATACTTTAAAAACATTTTCTTTCTTCATTATACATTCTGAGTTCTATCTCAGAAATATTGCCTATCAGTACTAACTCTCACAAAGCTTTTGTTCTTCCAGCCATCTCCTTTTGTATGTCTCACATATATTGTCTAAATACGTTAATTAAACGATGTACAAGATACACAGGTATCTCAGAGGAAAGGGCATTTATTCTGCCTATCAAAGTCAGGCTTCACCAAGAATGTAATATGTAATACTTAACTTGAATACTGGAAGATTACAAGTTTCTTAGTTCCACAAAAGGCAGAAGGGAATTCTATAAAGAGCAGATTATGCTCAACCATATGAAGGTATAAAATACTACACATGTTAGAAATTGCAAGTAGTTCCTTGCTGAATAGAATGATCAAGTAAGGGATGGCAGAACCCCAAGGTAGAAATAGTGAGAAATTTATAGGAGATAAATATTATTTCTTTTTATTGTAAGGGCTACTAGAGTTAGGAAAAGCAATGATCACTATCAGTGCATCAATTCATAATAGAAAGCTAATAAGATTGATAATATCCACTCATTAATATGGAGACTGGCATATAAAACAGGCTTCTACATGAACGTAACCTTACCTATTATATGAGTTAGCTTGACCTGCCATAACAAAATACAATCATAGGCAGCATGGTTTAAAAATAGAAATTTATCATGTTAACAGTCTGAAGCTGTAGAGTGCAAGAGTGTGCACACAGACACAAGCCAGCTTTCTGGTGTCTCCCCTTATGTGGACACTCATCTTAGAGGATCAGGGCCTCACCCTGTGACCCTATTTAACCTTAATTTTTTCTTTTTTCTAAGCCACAGTGGAAGTTAGGGCTTCCACATACAAATTTTGGAGGGACACATTCATTCCACAGCATTCCACCCTGACCCCAAAATTTATGTCCTTCCCTCATATACAATACCTTCATTCCATCCCAATAGCCTCATAAGTCTTAACTTATTCTCCCATCAACTGTCAAGTCTAAGGGTCCAAATCTCACGTATCTATCACTAAATCAGATATGAGTGAGACTCCAGGTAGGATTCAACCTGAGGCACAAATTCCTCTGGCTGTGAACCTGTGAAACCATACAAGTCATGTGCTTCCAAAATACAATGGTGCGGCAGGCGTAGGATAGATACGCCCAAAGGGAAAAACTGGAAGGAAAAAAGAGGTGATGAATGTCAAAGCAAGTGGAAAACCTAGCAAGGTAAATTCCATTAGATCCTAAGTTTGAGAATAATCCTCCAGTTTGATGTTCTATCCTCCAGGCCCCCTGGGCTGGCCGTATCACCCCTTTGGCTCTGTGGGGCAGCACTGCCCAGACAACAATGGGCCAAAGCCTTGCCCCTGAGGCATTGGGGAGTGGCGTTATGGGCCCCCAAGCCCCAGACGCCCCACTCTTTTAAATGCAGGGGGAACCAGGCTTGCCCCCTGGACCTTAGTGGGAATGGCAACGCTGATGATCTCTGAACCACCTTTGAGGTCGTTCTTCCTTTTTCTTGAAGGACAAAACATGTTTGAAGCTGAAGAGCTCTGTGGTCCCATCCTGTAGAACCAAAAAACCCAGAAAGCCTTGCTTCATTTCAGCCTATTTCTGAACCCTTCAGTTCGAAACTGGTTGTGTTTCTCCTGATACAATTCCACCTCTATTCCTGGCTTCTGTTGAGAAAAATGATCCCATCAGTGGTTTGCATCTACACCAGTCTCCCTATCAAGTGTTTGCTCAGCCACACCCTTAGCGTTCTTTTCAGAAGAAGCTTTTTCAGTTTTTCTAATATGGTTAGGCTGCAAATTTTCCTAATCTTCAAGTTGTGGTTCCTTTGCTTAACAATTCCTTCAAATTAATTCTCTCTTCTTGAGTTTTACTCTAAGGCATAAGGAAAAACCAAGTTACTCTTGCACTAATTTGCTTAGAGACTTCCTCAACGAAGTATGCCATTTTATTGCTTCCAAGTTCCAATTTCCAGAAAACACTAAAACACAACTATAAATTCTAGGCCACCCTACACCAAGAACTATCATTCCTCCAGTTTCCAGTAAGTTGCTCATTTCTATCTGTGGCTTCAATACAAGGACCTTTAATGTCCTTATTTCTACCAACATCCTGTGCATGATGATGCACGTATTCTCTAGGACTAAAGCTTTCTCTCTGGCTGTCCTCTTTTCTTTCTGCACCCTAACCAGAAATTGGTCTTCCCGCCCATTTTTCCATCAACAGTTCCTCCCCAACAATCTAAGTTTTCCTAACATGTACCCCTGAACTCGTCCAGCCCCTTCTCATTACCCAGTTCCAAAGCTGTTTGCACGTGCTTAGGTATTTGATAGAGCAGTACCCCACTTCTCAGTACCAAGATCCACATTACGCAGTTCTGGCTGCCTTAACAAAAAACCATAGGTTGAGCGGTTCAAGAGCTGACATTTATTATCTTGTAGTTCTGGAGGCTGCAAAGTCTCAGATCTAGCTTCTGGTAGGATTTGGCTCATGGTGAGAACACTCTTCCTGGCCAGTAGATAGCCACTTTGTCCTTGCATGGCTTTCCTCTGAGGGATGGTCAACTGTCTGGTGTCTCTTAGATGAACACTAATCCTATGGGGTCAGGGCCTCACCCTATTGACTCCATTTATCTTTCTTTCCTTACTCTAAATATGGCCAACCACATTGGAGGTTAGGGCCTTACCAGCAGTTTTAGGGTTACAAAAGCATTAAGTCCCTAACATGTAGCTACAGCTAAGCTACTGAAATAGTGAAGCCAACGATTCTACACAAATGATTTGTCACTTTGTTGGATGCATTGGCCAATTCTGTCAAAAGCTAAGCCTTACTCTTTTTAGGTTCTAAATACAAGGTCTACTTTCTATTGTTTATGATCAAAATATATAGAGTTGATTTTCAAAATTTCTCACATCCCTCTTTCCACAGTTGAGTTCTGAATGTTTTTATGGTTTTTTTTTTTTTTAGTCAAAAATTTCCCTTAGCAGATGTCCATGACAGATTGTGGAAAATGAGACCATTGAGAGGTGGATGCTATTGAGCAGAGGGCAGCTGCCCATTCCTCCTCAAGAATTTGCCAGACCAGACCAGCAGCTGAACTAGTCCATTAACAAGCTGGAACCTCTGAAGTGCAGAACAAACCTAATAGCCTTAGAATGTGTAACACATGGCCTCACAAAGTCCCATAAGATGCCTCAAGAGTGTTCATTCCATCTCTGTACCATAATCTTCATTTAAGACCCAATCAGACTAACAGCATCACCACTGCATTCTTCCCTTCATCTCATGAATTTAGCTGAGGAATGCTGTGTGCTGTTCAGCTCATGTTTG
Organism: Phoca vitulina; assembly: GCF_004348235.1. Classification (NCBI taxonomy): domain Eukaryota; kingdom Metazoa; phylum Chordata; class Mammalia; order Carnivora; family Phocidae; genus Phoca; species Phoca vitulina. The sequence continues at coordinate 72,452,945 of NW_022589707.1, read as the reverse complement.
TTTTTCATTATAAAGTCACGAAATTTACTTGAAATGAATGGAAGATTCTGTGTTGTCTACTCTGGTCTGGTCCTTCTGACTTGCAGCCAAGCACAGCATTTTAATGTCAAATGCAGAGCTCTGATTGGAGCACAGTGAGGCTTCAGTCAGCTCTGTAGTTTATCCGGATGGAGCTGGTTTCACCCAATGTGTCATTTTTATATCAAATGAACAGTTTCACCATTAAGCGCCACGGGAAAATGAACTTGTTTTTATTCCTTTGTGAATGAACTCAGGCTCTCTTTGAAGCACTAAAAAATTTGGAGAAAAACTTTGGGGGTTTTAGGATCAAGATACCCACATTTGGAGAGTATCTCTTCTAATAAATTAATCAAAGCAGCTTTAATTTTTGTGACTTTTTCCTTTTTGTCTAACTCATGCAGTAACTTCCCTGAAACTGACTATCAACATCAGTGTTTCCATAGATCAAATCAGAGTAACTGAGGAGAATTTCTCCCTCCTCCAGGAGATACATCTCAGATGTTAACTTGTTCTCTCTACCCTGGAGCTCCCCAGCAAAAGGAGGGTGCAGATCTTAGAGCTCAGTGGTGTGGGTTGATGATTAATGATCATATAACAAGTACTTCTAATTGCTGCTAATGAGCCCTTCATGCCTCCTTCTGAGCACCTTAATCCAGACACTGTCATTTTCTCTTTACACTTGTGTCCACCATTAAATGAAGCTCCTCAGGGCAAGGATGGGTCTTAAATAGCTTTATATTCCTAGGACCTAGGACATTGATCAGCACATAGTGAATAGCAAAAATATTTAATTTCAAGTAGTATTTGGGAGCACTAAAGAGCATGCCTTCCAAGTCAAACAGATGGGGATCTTTAATCAGAGGAATGGCTCTACCACTGGAAACCTGGATGACCCCAGGCACATGTAAGCAACACCTGTTGTTTTCATTCCTACCATTACTCCCCTTCCCTTCTTTCTGTTAAGGAACCCTGAGTTTTTTCACCTCCCTCTGAGGAAAGAGGCTGTGGATTGGGTGGTCGGTCTGATATGATGCGCAGTTGGAAAGATGGTCATGTGATCTAGGCCAAATAATCTGTACTTGGCTCAAAGACAGGCACATCATCCAAGTCAGGCTTTTGTGGGTAAGCCCAGGGGCTAAAGTTCCTCAAAAAATTAAAAATAGTGATATCATAAAATCCAGAAACTCAACTGCTGGGTATTTGCCCAAAGAAGACAAAAGTACTAATTTAAAAAGATCTATGTACCACCTCTATGTTTATTGCAGCTTTAATAGCCAAGATATGGATGCAACTCAAGTGTACACTGTTAGATAAATGGATGAAGCAGACTTAATGTGTCTGTGAAATGAAATATTGTTCAACCAGCCATAAAAAAGAATGAAATCTTGCCATTCATGACAATATGATGGACTTAGAAAGTATTACACTAAGTGAAGTCAGAGAAAGACAAATACCACATGATTTCACTAATGTGCAGAATCTAAAAAACAAATTAAATGAATAAACAAAAACAGATTCAGAGAACTGCTGGTTGCCAGAGAGGAGGTGGGCGGGGAGGTGGGTGAAATAGGTGAAGGGGAGTAAGAGATACACACTTCCAATTATAAAATAACTAAGACACCAGGATGAAAAGTACAGCATAAGGAATACAGTCAATATCAACATAGTAAATTTTGTATGGTGACAGATGTTTACTGTTCACTGTTACTTATATGGTGAGTATTGTGAAATGTATATAATCCTTACATCACTATATTGTACACCTGAAACTAGTGTAACTGTGTGTCAATTATACTTCAATTAAAAAAAAAAAAACTGGGGAAGAGAACCTCCTATCAAATGACAAAACCAAAACAATTTGTTATAAGTTTGATGTCCTTATTCTGGGGATACAATCCAGGGACGGGGGCAGGGGCAGGCAGGTTGGGGGAGTACAGGGCCTCACAACTGGTATTAGAAGAGGCTACACAGGGGCGCCTGGGTGGCTCAGTCGTTAAGCGTCTGCCTTCGGCTCAGGTCATGATCCCAGGGTCCTGGGATCGAGCCCCACATCGGGCTCCCTGCTCCGTGGGGAGCCTGCTTCTCCCTCTCCCACTCCCCCTGCTTGTGTTCTCTCTCTCGCTGTGTCTCTGTCAAATAAATAAATAAAATCTTTAAAAAAAAAAAAAAAAGAAGAGGCTACACAAAAACAGGGCATGCTTGGCTAGGAGGCCTGGGGATTTCCTTATAAGGCTAGCAGGTTCTCTTCTCCAAGGTTAGGCAAGCTAGCTCAGGCTGACTTGGAGGATTGTGATTGGTGTATGTTAGGATTCCTTGACAGGTGTTTCGCCATAAATGCAGGCTGACGTAGGTTTTGATTTGTGATGAGGGTTGCTGGGACAGCCTCCATTTTGTGGGTCCCCATATAAGAATAAAGTCTATCACTCACTTTACTCGGCATTAGCAGAAGGGATAAGGTGGAAAGAGGGTACGCAGTTATCCTCTCGGAAGAAATAATATGGGAAGAACACAGGTCCTGATACAACCACCTGAACACCAAGAATGCAGACATGGTATGGATTCTCTGGAATGTTTAGTTACACACACCAATTCCCTTTAAATATTCAAAGCAATTTTTTCCATATAAGATTTTATTTTTGTTTTTTGTTTTTTTTTTGATGTGGTGTTCCATGATTCATTGTTTGCGTATAACACCCAGTGCTTCATTCAATACATGCCCTCCTTAATACCCATCACCAGGCTAACCCATCTCCCCACCCCCCTTCCCTCTAGAACCCTCAGTTTGTTTCTCAGAGTCCATAGTCCTTCATGGTTCATCTCCCCCTCCGATTTCCCCCCTTCATTTTTCCCTTCCCACTCTCTTTTTTTTAAACATATAATGTATTATTTGTTTCAGAGGTACATTTTTTATTATATTTTTGATACTAGTCATTGAAAGGATCCTGACTAAGCCATCAAGTTATTTAAACTCTTTAAGATGTAGCATCTACATATATAAAAATAGAAAACTTACAATTAGATAAGGGTTTTCAATATAAAATTATACATTATATACTGAGAAAGACACAAATATCAGATACTCTTAGAGCTGTATGTTCCAGGCACTGTTCTAAATGCTTTACACATATTAACTCCTTAATCCCTATAATAAGGCTTTGAGTTAGGTATTTTGCAGATGAAGGAATTATTTACAGCATGGAGCTCTTAAATAGTAAAGGTGAGGACTGAAGCCTGGAGAAGCTGGCTTCAGGTTATGCTCTTCATCATTGTGCCATACTGTCCCTCAGCAATGCTTATGAAGACCCCCCTGTGTTCTCTAGAGACTCAGTGCTTGTCACAAAGTAGGGGTCCTGCAGGCTTATTATCTTTGCTCCTATTATTTGTAGGTGTTCATTTTGTGTGAATTATTTATTTCTACACCAACTGTTCCACCTTCCTACAGTTGATGTTATTTTTTAAGTTGGCTCCATACCAAGCATGGAGCCCAACATGGGCCTCGAACTCACGACCCTGAGATCTAGACCTGAGCTGAGATCACGAGTCAGACTGAGCCATCCAGGCAACCACAGCTGATACTATTTTAAAGCAATGGCTCTCACATTGGAGTCTGCATCCAAATCAACTGCAGGGTGTTTAAGCTGGGACTACTAGACCCACACCAAGAGCTGTCAAATCCTTCGGACTGGATGTGGGCAAGTCATTAGCTTTTCCCTAGAGTTTTAGGTGATCTACTGCAACTGACCCCACTTTTGACCCCTTTGAAAACCACTGCTGCTAAGTTACCTTGCACCAAATGTGGCCATTCTTTCATTAATCTTCCCCCTCCCCCCCCAAAAAAAGTTAGCAAATGAAGACGCTCAAAAACGGTAAAAGTCTGCAGTAGCAGCAAATTCATCCCATTCTGTAAGGCAGTTTCTTGGTAGTGCCCCATCAGCTCTTACCTCCCTGTACTGTCTCGGGATTCAAAGCTTTGAAATGGTTTCTTGTATTGATATGGTAACACTCCTTGGGAAAGTACCATCCTGCCCTGCTAAGAGTTGTTGGAGTGTGGAGAAGAATGTTACTTGCTTTTCCAATCATGTGTACAGTATGATTTTAAATTATTAGGAGAGGGTGGGAGAAGGAACTAATATTGCCTCTGTCAATAACCCCCGACCCTAAAACTCCTTCGGTGGGAACTTCGACTTTTATTTCTACATTATGGGTATTACTAATGGCACCACAGCTTAAATTTATACAAAGATATAAATGACTCAACTTTTAAGTCCAGACTTTACAAGGCTATGGCTGAAAAAGTCTACTCAATAACCCCAAATTCCTGTTTTCGCTCCCACCTGAAGGCTAGGACCACCCACTCTCCTTGAAAAGTTCTGCAAACATTTGTGGGATTTCCCAAAATGGAAAACATTGTGCATGCTGAGACAGTGCACCTGCTGAGAAATTTCATGTTTCCTACCCTGCTCTCCCACGACTCCCCGCCAAATTCCACTTCAACTGATCTCAGAACCTGGAGGAAATGAAGGGTGTCTGTGTAGAAGGTACATTTGCCTTTCATTAAACACTAGGTCAATTCCTTTTTTTTTTTTTTCAAGTATTACACTTATCTATTTGTCCCAGAGAGAGAGAGCACAAGCAGCGGGAGCAGCAGGCAGAGGGAGCAGCAGGCTCCCTGCTGAGCAAGGAGCCCGATATGGGACTCGATCCTAGGACCCTGGGATCATAACCTGAGCTGAAGGCAGACGCTTAATGCACTGAGCCACCCAGGCGTCCCATATTAGGTCAATTCCTATCACCTGGGCACACACACGCACACAAAAGAACTTCCAAAAAAAAAAAAACCAAACAAAAAAACAATTCTTGTCTCAAAAAGCTCATGAAAATAATTTATCTTCTGTCCTAACAGCTCTTTATCTTACACAGTGATTCTCAATGCAAGTAGAGAAAAAAAAGACTCATCAGTCCAAGAAGCTTCCTTAAAGCTTTGCAAGCTGTGCTCACCGCTCTCCTTACAGAGTGAAGTTCTCACTGAGAGGTTTTTGTGGGGAGGGTTATAGCTATCAGGAGTGCATAAGTGGAAAAACAAACATACATCGAGACTCCTTCTCTAGGACAGTACTTCTGAAAGAAAGAAAAGCTGGCTACAGAGTAAACTCATCTGAAAAGCTTTCAATAAAATACCAATGCCCTGAGAGCAAGACAAAACCAACACAAACATCTGAAAGTGGGAATAGGTAGGAGATTTTGTCGTTTGTTTATTTATATATCTTTTAGCTTCTATATTGTTCACTCTGGCTGCCATAACAAAGTACAATAACCTAGATAGTTTAAACAAACAAAAAATGTATTTCTTACCGTTCTGGAAATTGGGAAGTCCAAGAGAAAGAGGCAGGCAAGGGAGGCACTTCTTTTGAGGCCTCTGATCTTGACTTCTAAGTGGTTACCATCTTCCTTTGTACTCACGTGACTTAATCATGTGCGTAAGCTCTGGGGGAAAGAAAAAAAAAAAAGCTCTCTGTTGTCTTTTCATTTAAGGGTACCAATCCCTTTATGAGGATCCTGACATCATGACCTCGCATAACCCTAATTACCTCCCAAAAGCCCCAGCTTCCAAATTTTGTCACATTGGGAGCTAAAGCTTCAACAAACAAATTTTGGAGGAAACACTGAGTTGCTTCCCAGGTGATTCCAATATGCTGTCAGAATAAAATGACTCTTCTATGGACTGCAAACCAACTGTTGACTTGTTTTGTGTTTTTAACTTTTCCCGTGGCCCCTCAAACTAGGCAATACAAAGATTCGCCTGAGGAAGGTATTCCATAAATATTTGTTGAATAAATAAGTTGTGCCATATAAGGCAGAGGGCTTTCAATAATATTCTTGGCATGCCATTATAATATTATGGGAATCACTGGTTTAGAATTCCGAATCCTACTCTGGTTTGCTAGAGAGCATTTCTCCCTACTTTCACTCCCTAATTTCCAGAAAGATAAATTTACACTATTATGACCATAACCAGAAATATCAGACAAAATCATCAACCTTGCAAAAGGCAAATTTAGTGTTTGCAAAAATCATAACAGTTACCTACATATCAACAGTTATGTGATTTATAGATTAAAACAAATTTCAAAATTATGTTCTCATTTTTGAGTGGTCCAAGAAATATCACAAAAATAACATATAGACCACAGTCGTTACATCAAGAGATCAGAAAAGACAGTATCCATTCAATTGTTTCTCACATGAGGATTCTTTTTTCTATTTATAGAAATGAGGATTTTTCTCTATGTATAGAGTTGGCTTTTAGTATATCAGAGAGTTTCTTGAACTCTCTCAATATCACATATTGAGTGATGCTAGATTTTAATTCATGTCCATAAAGTAACCAGGGATGGGTTAATGTGTCCTTTATTCACATATGGAAGTCCAAAGATGCCTGTTATCCTTTCCTGATTCTAGTAATGTTATCGAGAATGAGAGCAAGATTCAGGTATTTTATGGACCCAATGTTTTGGTCCCTGGATTCAGACATTTTCTGCTGCAAAATATTACCTTCTTCCAATTAAAAAAAATCCGTAGGAAACTCTTAAAAACAGCAGATATGAACTTGAGTATTATTTTTAGCTTCCTGAAAATTAATATATTGTTTTAATAAACTCTTCCTATACTGAATATCACTATAAAGAATCATCTGCCAGTGTGCACACGTTCAAGAGAATGTATTAACATTTATTACAGCAAATGTCCTCATTAATATTTTATAGAATGGCTGGCACAGATAGTGACATTAAATCTCTGAGAGGCTTCTGTTTTGTTTATTTTATGCCTTTCCTTCAATTTTATAGTAGCAGTAGAGGACCAAAGTTTGTAGGTGATTCCACTGAATTTTAGACAAATTTAGAGCACAGTCACTATTTTTAACTTACTCATTATTTGCTATCTTTCCCATTCTAAATACAGAATGTTAATCAGTAAGGAGATAAAATATTTGGGTTACAACAAAAATAGATAAGTAACTAACAACCTCTTAAAAGAGCCCTTGAACATGGATCTTCCCTATGTTAGACATTGTGAGGCATGATGGAAGTTTGATGGAACTTCAGCCCTCTAGCGTGTCTTTACTATAGAGCATCACTTTTTAACAGAATTCTGTGCTGATGGAAATGTTCCCTGCCTGCTACACCATGTAATACGGTAGCCACTAGGCACGTGTAACTTCGAACACTTGAAATGTGCCCACTGAGAACCAGGAACTAAACTTTAAATTTTATTTAAATTTAATTGATTTAAATTTAAATGGCCACAAAACTGGACAGAGTGGCCATAGAGGGTACAGAGGTTATAAAGCCTAAAACTCATTTTCTCTGTATCCCTTTGCAGTTGAGTGTAGCCATGTATCATGGTTAGGACGGATAAGACTGTATCTCAGAGCATAGTCATGAAAACAGAGCCACTTGCTATATAATAATAATAATAAGCTGATGATGATGATGATGGCTACACAATCATTGGAAAGGCTGAGTGTCCTAATTTATCAGTTAAGAATGTGTTCTGTAGCAAGAAACAGCTTTCAGGAAATCCATAAACGATGGCATTATCATCAATGGAATAGATCTACCCAGACCCACTGGGAAAATGGTAATTCCTTATGAGTCCCAAATAGAATTCAAATAAAGAAGAAATGAGTCTACCATTTCCAGAATCCTTTCCAATGACAAGTTTCCATTTCTATTTTGGACTTGCACACTATTGTGCTTTTGCTATTATTATTATTTTTCCCTGTCATCTTAGTCCCTGAAACACTACCTTAGTACACTGTCACTGGCAATATTTCAACAAGAAGGAAAAGCTAACACTATTCAGTAAGGAGTAACTCCCCAAGTTACTCTACTTTTAGGATCACACCTCTCAAAGTAATAAATTCAATATTAGAAAAGTTGAAAGCTTACTGGAAAAACATCCATTCTTTGAGTTTGTTCTGAGAAATAAGACATTTAAACACAGATCCAATCCACACCTTTAAATAATGTTACAAGGCCATTAAAATCTTCTTAATAGGCAGTAAGTATGGACAGTCAATGATAGAATGAATAATATAGGACATTATTATTCTACTGATTAGAAATGTTCGATGGTTTCCTTTTGTCTAAAAAGATAAATCCCAAATTTCAAAACGTATTCATCACTATTTCTATAAACTACCTATGGCATCTCCCTCTCCTGTATTTATTTATTTGTTTGTTTGTTTGTTTGTTTATTTGAGAGAGAGAGAGAGAGAGAGCACGCGCGTCTGTGGTGGGAAGGGGCAGAGGGAGAGGGAGAGAGGAGCTCAAGCCGCAGATATAATTCTCAAGAAAAAGAGCAGATCTAAAAGCAGCAGGCTGGGGCGCCTGGGTGGCTCGGTCGTTAAGCGTCTGCCTTCGGCTCAGGTCATGGTCCCAGGGTCCTGGGATCGAGCCCCACATCGGGCTCCCTGCTCCGCGGGAAGCCTGCTTCTCCCTCTCCCACTCCCACTCCCCCTGCTTGTGTTCCCTCTCTCGCTGTGTCTCTGTCAAATAAATAAATAAATATCTTAAAAAAAAAAAAAATAAAAGCAGCAGGCTGCCTGTCAAAACCATGGTTTTGGTTATTAACTAGATGATGAGGTACACGTGTTCTCACACAGCCTGTCACACATCTTTGTCCTGGGTAGTGGTTCTTAACCAGGGCCAACTTTGCCCTGCAAGGGACTTTTGACAATGTCTGGAGACATTTTTTCGTGTCACGACTAGGAAGGTGGATAGGGGTGGTTACTACTGCCATCCAATGGGTAGAGGCCAAGGATGCTAGAAAACATCCCACAATGCACAGGATAGCCCCACAGCCAAGAAGCGTTTGGCCCCAGTAGTGCCAAGGTTAAGTCTAGAGCATGGATAAAATATCTAGTTCTCCTTTAAATATGAAAGACTTTATTCTTAAAGTAGATAATTACAGGAAGTCATTTTCTAACTTGATTAGAAGCGTATCATTAATCTTTGCTCCGTATCAATTTAAAACAACACCTACATTGTTGTGTTCACATTTTCTACAAATCATCCACAGTTGATTTAGAAACAACTCAAACCCTACACGTTTGGAAGGAAGATGTCATTCAGCAGGAAAGTGACATTTGGAGGAGAGGCTCTGAGCACCCCAGGATGTGGTCGCCAGTTAAGGAGCTGAAGAGGCGGAAAGTGCTAAGAGCTCTCAGTCAGCTCTTGGAACCACATCACTTTTGATGTACTCCAGGGACGTTTTTCCTCTCCTACATCTCACAAATGCACTTTACACTAATCAGCTAATGACTCAAGTGTTTTAATAATGAAAATTCAAATAAATAATCAGTACCATTAAAGTCCATTTGACCTCCTCTTGTTGAACGAGAGTAACATAATTTACATAGTATAGGCAATATTATTTCTGTGTATTAGATGCTCGTTTTTTTATTCTTTTTTTTTTTTTAAAGATTTTTTTTTTTATTTATTTATTTGAGAGAGAGAGAATGAGAGAGCAAGCACATGAGAGGAGGGAGGGTCAGAGGGAGAAGCAGATTCCCTGCCGAGCAGGGAGCCCGATGCGGGACTCGATCCAGGGACTCCAGGATCATGACCTGAGCCGAAGGCAGTCGCTTAACCAACTGAGCCACCCAGGCGCCCTCGTTTTTTTATTCTTGATCTATCCCTTGGATTATTTCTAAATTTTTTTCATATTAGTGAAAAGTTTAAAGAGTGGTTTTCAGAGTATTTTAGGACACATCCAGGCCTTATAAACAACTTCACTGATCAATTTGTGTTTCGACATATCATTTTTATTTACTTTTCCAAATACACCAAATGATTTAAGTTGTGTCATTACGTAAAGCAAAATTAAATAAATACCAGTTTTAGGATAAAGATGCCTCAAGCATTTTTAGATGGTGACACGAATTGGAGAATCAAATAATCAATGTGGAATCAATGTTGAAAATCCTTTCCTGACATTTTATTCATATAAACAAAATTGATCTCTTCATGCAGGTCAGCTCTAGTGACCTTTTGAGAAAATATCCTAGTATGAGGGTTATCAAGCTTTTTCTAGAGGACAGAGTTTTAGGCTTTTCAGGCTCTATGCAACTATTCAACTCTGCATTGTATCACAAAAGCAGCCACAGACAATATGTCAACCAATGGGGGTGGTTACGTTTCCCTAAAAGTTATTTACAACAACAACAAAAATGGGCTGGTCGAAATTGCCCTGCAGGAGATACTTTGCTGACCCTTGCCCTAGTGAAATTAAAGGAGCCCTCGCAACTGCATACAATGAAAAGCTTTCCTTCTAATGAGACCATAAATACAATACAATCTCTCTAGCCAGGTAATCAAAGCTCTCTACCACCTGACTCAAACTCCATTTTGAGTTTTGTGGGGTTTTTTTTTTTTCCTCCTTCACTTCCTTTACATACCCTATACACCAACTCAAATATTCTCTGTTCTCTAGGAGATTTAGGAATTCCATGCCAGTTACTCCTACCTCCCTTCTAATATTTAGTATTCCTCCTCAAATTCCAACTCTCTATGTGATGCTTACCGCTAGAAGATGACCCTGTCCCTGTGTGTCCTTGACCCTGTATCTCACACGAGATACAGAAACCCTAGGGTTGTGGGAGAAGCGTAGGCTTTAGGGGCAGACACATATAGGTTTGAATCTCAGCCTTGCCACTTGGTAGTTATGTGACTTTGTACAAGATACTTGACCTCTTTGAAGCTGATTTTTTTTTCATCTGTGATATTGGATAATTAATACCTGCATAGAAGAATTATGGTTAGGAATCAATCAAACAACTCAACGAGGTGACATAAGCAAGTGCCCAGGAAAAGTCAAGTATTTTCCACCTCTGCTCACCTCTAGGGAGTCATAATTAAAAAAAAAATCAATTGAATAAATAGTTTCAAAGCAAAGTCACCAGGTACAACTTTTGTATTCTTACTGACAATACCTAAGGCAATAGAACCCAGGAAAAAAAAAGTCAAGGCAATGAAACAGAGACTTTCTTTTTTTTTTTAATATATAGATCCAAGCACCTAGAGGCATTAGATTGATGATAATTGTGGCATATCAAATTTTCAAGTACAAAAAATTATTATTCAGTAAGTGGTATAGAAAGTACTGCTAATAGGAACAAACAACAAAAAAAGATACATTCCCAATGCTCAAAGGATTAAAACGTTAAAAAAAACAACACTGAGGAGATTAATAAAACTGAGGAAAGTATGAATGAATCTATTCATAGAATTGGAACATGGAAAGGCTTTTGGAATAGCCATTAATTAAAAGATTGAAAAGTTTGACCTTATAGAATTAACAACAAAAAGACTTCTGGATGACAATAGACATATTACAAAAACAAAACTGAAAAATAACAAGCTGAAAAAAATTATGCATATAACAAAAAGGTAATTTTCTTAATTTACAAAAAGCTTATGCAAATCAATAAGAAAAGATACACAAACCAGTTTCTTTTTTTTATTGTTTTTATTTTAATTCCAGTATAGACAACATAGTGTTATATTAGTTTCAGGTATACGATATAGTGATTCAACAATTTCATACATCACCCAGTGCTCATCATGATAAGTGCCCTCCTTAATCCCCATCACCTATTTCACCCATCCCCACCACCCTCCCCCCAATCTGCCCTCCAGCAACCCTCAGTTTCTTCTCTATATTTAAGAGTCAGTTCTTGGCTCTTTCCATAGTTTGGCTATTGTGGACATTGTTGCTATAAACACTGGAGCCCAAGTGTCCATCGACAGATGAATGGATAAAGAAGATGTGCTATTTATATACAATGGAATATTACTCAGTCATCAAAAAAATGAAATCTTACCATTTGCAATGATATGGATGGACTTAGATGGTATAATGCTAAGGGAAATAAGTCAATCAGAGAAAGACAATTATCATATGATTTCACTCATATGAGGAATTTAAGAAACAAAACAGAGGATCATAGGGGAAGGGAGGGAAAATAGAATAAGATGAAATCAGAGAGAGAGAGACAAACCCTAAGACGCTCTTAACTATAGGAAACATACTGAAGGTGGCTAGAGGGGCAGGGGTGGTGGCATGAAGTAGCTGGGTGATGGACATTAAGGAGGGCATATGATGTAGTGAGCCCTGGGTGTTATATACAACTGATGAAGCACTAAACTCTACCTCTGAAACTAATTATACACTATGTTAATTAATTGAATTTAAATAAAATTAAATTAAGTTAAAAAAAGAGTCATTTCTTGGTTGTCATTCTCTCTCCTTTTTTTTTCCTTTGCTCAAACAAACCAGTTTCTTAAAAAAGCAAGGTGTCCTCAAAAAAAAATACAAATGACAGTGACGTGTATGCAAATGTTGTTCAATCTCGGTAACAATGGAAGAACTGCAAATTATGAAAAAATATGTATTTTTCTCCTATTAAACTTACAAGAGTTAAAATACTTGATTTTTTTCAGTGTTGGCCAGGATGTGGATAAGTGGGCTGTCTCATACATTGCTGTTGGGAATATAAATTGTTTCATCCTTTCTGGAGGACAATTTCACAATATCTGTCAAAATTTAAAATATTTACACCTTTGGTCCACTGCTAGAAATTTAATCTATCAATTTGTCCCAAATTTATGTACAAGGATATTCAGTACAGAAATTTTTTAAGAGCAAATGCTAAAAACAACCAAAATGTTGTTCATCAAAAGGGGACAGATTAATACATTATAATATATAATGGTATGCTCTGCCATAATAATAAGTAATGAAATATTGATGTAGTACTAGTTGGAAAAGATCTCTAAGATCTATTTTAATGGAAGAAAGAAAGATGCAGTATAGTATGTTAAGAACCCTTTTGTGAAAGTAAATTTAAAACTGACAGGGAGTATATGAATAAATGTATGTTTTGGTGAGGGGAAGGAATCGCAATAAACTGTTAATAGTGGGTGTTGTGAGGAGAGGGACAGGTGGTAAGAATTTTGCAATTTTCTGAAAAATAAAAATTTTCTAACATTTTGTAATACTTTACATTTTTTGTCAGTACATGTCTTTGTCACAGCAGTCAAGAGGGTGGTAAGGATGTGATACTGCATACTTCAAAATTAGAGTGGATCTTTAGCATTCTCACCAAACACACACACACACACACACACAAACTATGTGAGGTGATGGATGTGTTAATCATCTGGATGTTGGTCATCGTTCCACAGTGTATATCTATATCAAATCATCACCTTGTATACTTCAAATGTATATAATTTTATTTATCCATTATTCCCAATTATTCCTCAATAAATGGAAAGAGGATATTAAGGATACAGTCTATTTTACAGTTTCTTCTGTATTTTGAAAAAAAAATGAATCAATATTTTATTTTATTTTTATTATTATTTTGTTTGTTTTAGAGAGAGAGTGTGTGCATGAGTAAGGGAGAGACACAGAGAGAGGGGGGAGAGAGAGAATCTTAGGCAGGCTCCATGCTCAGCACAGAGCCTGATGTGGGGCTCGATCTCATGAACTTGAAAGCATGACCTTGAAAGCATGACCTGAGCTGAAATCAAGAGTCAGATGCTTAACAAACTAAGCCACCCAGGTGCCCCAAAATGAATGAATATTTTAAATATAAATATAGAACACACACACATATATATGTTTTTAAAGGTTAAACTATTCTCAAGAAACTGTTTCCAGTGAGACTATGTGGTTTCTATCAGAGTGTATTAAACATAAGGTAGATATGAAGAGAACAAGATGCTAAAAACCAAGGAAATGATCATTTAACAGCTTGTGGATAAATATATCGTGGTTTCTGTCAATTTTTCTGCTCTCAACTACTATTTCTTAAAATATTTATGATCTCCTAAGCACATGTTGTTGAGGTATTACCAGCTCTATATTCTTTTTTCATTTATGCTTGATTTCATAGGACTCTTTCCTTTTTTCTTTTTCTTTATTTATATTGATTCCATTTTTGTTTCCAGAGACTGTTAATGGCAAGATTTGAATGTCTACATGATTAACACAATAATTCTAAGAGTATAAATAGCTTCTTCATTGATGTGTAATATATTTTTAACCAATAAATGGACTGGCTTATTTGAAACATCAGGTTGGTATTATGAATAGAGAGAGAGTCTCAAAAATAATTTTTCATAGTATGTTGAAAATCTAACCACATTTAATACACGTAATCAACACTGCTTTCAAAATATTTTTAAAGGCCAGTTGTATAGTTTGTAATGATGTTGTAAGATGCTAGAGAAAATTATAGAACATATGCACCCCTACTCATGCCTTTCCTTACTGCTGTTCTACAACTACTATATCTGTCTTGAATCACCTTCTTTTGCCACTCCCCACATCAGCTTTCCAAAGTGGTCATTATATTTCTTTTTTTTTTTTTCATTATATTTCTTACAACCTGTAATGTTAACAGTTTTCTTTTCTTTTTTTTTTTTTTTTTTTTTTTTTTTTTTGCAGAAAATGCACAAGTATCCATCAAAGGAGCTTAAAATAAGGGTGGGTGGGGATAGGTAAGATGAAGATTATATGAAGTTCCATCTGGGGGTTTGACATTGGATATCTCAAATCTGCTTCACCCTATCCTCTAATAATGTCCCAGATTTCATGATCTCTATAATTTTTATTGTCTTCTTTCCTATTAGAGCAGAGTTGGGATTTTTTTTTTTAACTTAGCATATTTGCTATGTAGGCTTTATTGTGTTGGCTTATTATTCATCCATGGATATGCAACTTCATGAAGTACAATTACTTTTTTTTTTTAAGGTTTTATTTATTTGACAGAGAGACAGCGAGAGAGGGAACACAAACAAGGGGAGTAGGAGAGGGAGAAGCAGGCTTCCCGCTGAGCAGGGAGCCCGATGCGGGGCTCAATCCCAGGACCTGGAGATCATGACCTGAGCCGAAGGCAGACAATTAACCAACTGAGCCACCCAGGTGCCCCAACAATTATAGTTTCTAACAATAGTACTAGTACCAGAATTTTTTTAAAATATTTATTTATTTATTTATTTATTTATTTATTTATTTATTTATTTGTCAGAGAGAGAGAGAGAGCACGCACAAGTGTGTGGGGGGGGGGAGTGGCAGGCAGAGGGAGAAACAGGCTTCCCACTGAGGAAGGAGCCCAATGTGGGACTCAATTCCAGGACCCCGGAATCATGACCTAAGCTGAAGGCAGACGCTTAATCAACTGAGCCACCCAACCATCCCTAGTACCAGAATTTTGAAGAGGACTAATTTGAATGGGTCTTTTCAAAAGCATACCTCAACATAAGAAGGGTTCAAAGGGGAAATTAAAATAATCATGAGTTCCTGAAATCAAACACAAAGAGCTTACTTCTTTAGATGCTCTTGACCGTGGCCCATAAGTCTTACTTCAGATATTGGTTCTTACAGAGAGAGAAGAAAAGGTTAATGAAACAGTGAAACATCTTACAAAATGAAGAGGGACTTGGACCAATTACACTTTTTTTTGAGAAACTGACCTCCTATGTTTGTGGCAGCATGATAAGATGCATTCACTATGGCAGATAGTAAATATACATCTCAAGAGAGAGATCAAGATTCTGTAGGCCAGGACCATCTTCATGAGGCTTCCTCAGTGATTGCAAGTCACAGCCACTCAAGGATTATCAATATCTTACTTCTCAAAGACTTGAGGCTTTCAACTGTGACTTCATCCTTCCTCCCCTACAACAAAATACCAATATCTGACACTTCTTTCTCTTTTTCCTACAGTCTTATGGGGAAAAGTTATTCCTTCCAAGGCTCATCATCTCAAACATTGAAGACGTTGCTTAATCAAGTATTCATGTTTTTTCTCTTTCTTTACTTTCATCTTTCTCTGTGATCTTTCTTTCCTGCATATAAATATACTCATTTATCTTCTTGTTTAAAACATAAAAGGAAGAAGTAAAGCTTTTTTTGTCTTAATATATATATTTTTTTTTTTTTGGCTATAAGGATGTTTTAAGTCTTTTTTTTTTTTTTTTAAAGATTTTATTTATTTATTTGAGAGAGAGAGACAGAGAGAGAGCACATGCGAGGGCGGAGGGTCAGAGGGAGAAGCAGACTCCCCGCTGAGCAGGGAGCCTGACGCGGGACTCGATCCAGGGACTCCAGGATCATGACCTGAGCCGAAGGCAGTCGCCTAACCAACTGAGCCACCCAGGCGCCCCCAGGATGTCTTAAGTCTTACCCTAATGGGTAAGCATTTTAGAAGAGTTTGTTTTTCTTCCTGACTCTGATTCATTATCCACCACTCCTCAATCCACCGAAATCTACTTTCTGCCTTTTTCATTCCCAAGGCAGCGCTCATGTCAAAGCAGTCGTGGTTTGCTGACACTGGAAACAATCGACAATCTTCATGATTTATTTGACCTCTCTGTAGCATTCAAAGAGGTTGCCACTCTCTTGTATTTCTTATTTAAAAAAAAAAAAAAATTTTTATCTATCCTGCTGCATTCTAGAGCTCGCTTCTCAACCACCCTCACGGGATTTCTGCCTTTACTACGTGCTCTGTAAATGTGGCCCATGCTAGAGCTTCCCTCTTTCCTCTTCCTTTAAGCAAACTTAACTAGGTCTGCCACTTTTAACTTCAATATTCAAACTTACATCTTGAACTCTAACTTCCCTCAGGCTTCTGTTCAACGGCTTCCATGACATTTCTGTTCGGTGCCTCACAGGCTCCTCAAACTCCACACAATCAAACCTGAACACTGCCTCCCCTTAGCTGCTCCCAAACTGAACATTCTCTCTCCAAGGGAAGACTTCTTCCTAAGATCTGTTTTTCTTCCATATTCTTGACCTGTCATATCCGGATGCCCATCTAGTTTGGTCAAGTGTCACCATTTAAAATATCCCACTACCCTTCATCCTGGCTGTACTGACATGTGGGGGAGGCACCTGATTCAACAGGTGAGGCAGTTGCTTCCTGGGTAGCCTGCTTTTGTGGTAGAACTCTACGAATTATCTCTGAAAGCTCAAGTGAGAGCCTGCATTTGCAGCTTTCCCAATTATGCTATTTGTCCATAATAAATCTCTTGCGGCTTATTCCAGCGAGAGCAAATTCTGATCTCCAAAACTGGATCTTAACCAATAGAAACTACCAAAGTCATTTTCCTATAATAACATTTGTTACTCTTGATCACATTTTTTGTTGATGGGCCCATTTCCTCAACTTGACTGTGAACTACTTGAAGACGTTCTCACTGTAATGGTGTACATAGCAGATATTCAAGATTCATAAATTTAATAAATTCACAAACAAATGGTATTTCTATGCAAAGATAACTTAATAATAATTGTCCTGTCTACTAGGGACTATTGAATTAAATAACATTATATTTAAAATGTTAATAAAAAATATGACTTCCGGGATGCCTGGGTGGCTCAGTTGGTTAAGCGGCTGCCTTCACTCAGGTCATGATCCCAGAGTCCTGGGATCAAGTCCTGCATCGGGCTCCTTGCTCAGCTGGGATCCTGCTTCTCCCTCTGCCTGCCACTCCCCCTGCTTGTGCTCTCTCTCTCTGACAAATAAATAAATAAATAAATATTTTAAAAAATGTGACTTCCACTCAATATGCTAAAAATATTTTTGTAATAAAAATTATTTACTGAGACTTAACAATTTTTCTCTAATAATTATATCTCATTTCCAGGTTTTCTTTGATCAAGAAAATTCCTTTTGTTGTTCTAGAAGTTTTCGTGCATGATTTCATTTTCTTTGTTGCACTTGAAAATAGAAATGGAATTTATAAAGTTATAACCTTAAGATACATTGATGCTGTCAAACTGAAGGCCATGTAATTTATTCCTTGCATTTCTCCCTGGTTCTTAGCATGTCAAGGATGACTAGTCACTTTCATTAAACACTATGACCCGGGTATGAAAATCCAAAGATATTGCAGGGCTTGTCAAAACAGCTTAGCTCTTTTAGTATCTTCTATGCCACTTATTTTAAAGTTTAAGAAGGAGAAAACAAAGAGTGTTATTGAATAATGGCATAATTACAACTAATAATTATGAATAATAAGTTATAAATGCCGTTTAGTACTGCTTATGTTAAATAAAGTCAGCTTGGAATAGGGATACAAAATTAAATGTCTGCAGGAATGGGGCAGGTTATAGAACCAAGTGAATTGAGCTGGACTGAACTTAATGAGTGGGGAGGACTAAGGGAAATAAGATCATGTTAAGGGTCTGAAGGGGTTATTATTGTTCAGGAGGAGAGACTTGCTGCCTTAAAGAAAGGTGGGCTCAGTATGGCCTGTTCTGATTTTTAGAAAAGAAAGCAGGGGCTAGAGTTTGTATGAATTCTCCTGAATTTTAAATGTTGCCAAATATATCAAATTTACATAAAAACAAAACTAAACCAAAACTGTGCAAGTCAGTTTTAGCTCACTGGCTCCTGGGTGCCAAGTTTAGATTAGAATCTATTAAGAGGAGAAGAGTTCATCAGCACACGATGGTTTCCTATAACACATTTGCATTACATTTCTAGGAATAAATATTTATTTTTAACCACCTATGTAACAAAAACAAATGGACTTTGGCCAGTGATTCCTGAGTTTTCTTTTTTTTTTTTTTTATTGTTTAGATCACCATTTAAAAACCTAATTAATGCTTTAGTCAGACTTGTTAAACAAATGAAAAAATAAGTGAATGAATAACATATGGGCTAAGAAAGTGAATGTGGAGGAAGTCCTCATCATTATTTATTTTTATTTTTTATTTAATTTTTTTTCATTATTTTTTTAAAGCATGTATCTTGATGTCAGGACTTTACAAAGTCATCTTTAAAAAAGTGAGTATCTGAATACAAAAGTTAATTTAATATAGAAAGCAATCAATTACTGCAAATTAGCAAATTGCAATTAACCATTCATTACACATAGACTAGGCAGGTGTTCATTACCATATCAGAGCAAGTCCATTCTTAAGGGAAATAATGCTAGGGATAAATAGAAAATACAAAAAAAGGAAATTACAATGTTTGCATATATCTATATTTATATATAGATATATAGTTGAAGTTTTATATAGATATGTGCTATATACATCCAAGAATGACTTTTATATTTATCATCAACATAACAAAAAATGGTATCAGGTTAATTGCTCAAGTTTTGTAGTCAGACTTCCTGGCCTCAAATGTCAGTTTTACTGCTTACTAGCTGTGTATGTACTCAAGTATATTAGTTGGCCCAACCCTCAGTTTCCCCATATCATAGGGTTGTTAGGAAGAAGTAATGAGAAAAGCACGTGGGGCAGGAAATGTCACATCATAAGCACTCAATAAATATTAACTCTTATTTTTGTTATCAAATGTTTTCCTTAAGGATGTTTGATTGGCTAATGGACTCCTCTATTTCTTGATTCTCCAAATTTTTGATCTACTGAACAAATATTGCAAGTACTAGATATGAGGGCAAGAATAAAAGAAAGATGTAACTTCTATTCTGGAAGTGCTCAATTATAGTAGAGGAAACACATATATACATGATAAAAGTTGCCAAATGGTGTGACTTATGCTAATAGAGATTTTTTACAAAATGTTAAGAACTATACAGGGACCAGGAAAGGACAAACAGAGTTTACTATAGAAGAGATATTTTAAGCTGAGCAAGTGTTGCAGAATGTGCAGAAGTTTTCCAGATGGAGGAAAGGAAGGAATCCAGAGTGAAGGAGCAAACAGAGCATCAATTATGTGACAGAAACATTGCTATCTCTCAAGAGCATGCTCAGCCTAAGTAGGGAAATGGGGAATAGTTTTGACTCAGTGAATTGTCAGAAGTTGAGAGATCTGGGTCATCTTGAAAGCCATCATCAAAGATCAATTTAATTTGCTGAAAGAGGAAAGAAGAAAGAAAGAAAGAAAGAAAGAAAGAAAGAAAGAAAGAAAGAAAGAAAGAAAGAGAGAGAGAGAGAGAGAGAGAGAGAGAGAGAGAAAGAAAGAAAGAAAGAAAGAAAGAAAGAAAGAAAGAAAGAAAGAAAGAAGAAAGAAAGATAAGGAAACCTTCATATAGAGTTTCTCTTGCACTGATCTCTAAGAATTTTACTTACATTAACTTTTGTCAGAACTCTATGAAGTTAGTACTATTATCATCATCCCATTTTTACAGATAAGAATGATAAACACAATTATGTCACACAGATAATAAATAGCAAGGTTGGATTCTGAGTACAATGATTTTTAGAAAGTCTTTCTTCTTCACAAGTAGTTTTCTCAATGTAAGCTTGATAAACTGGTTAGAAGTGCTTATATGTCTGAAGATAGTCATTTTACATGTAAGGATATAGGAAAGAAAGTAATGGTTAGGTCATTAAAACATTGATTTTATGGCATGCATTTTGGCAAAAGATTATTTTCTAGAATTATTTTCTAGAATTATTATTTAATATGATTAATAATATATTTCATCACAACAGGTACATAATAAAGTACATTTTACAGTGCGTGAAAAACAAGCACCAGTGTTAAACATAATAAAGTATTAGCAAGTGACACAAATATGTATCCTTTTCTTATAGTGAAGGACTTGGGGTGCCAGTATGGTGCAGTTGGTTAAGCCACCACCTCTTGGTTTCTGCTCAGGTCATGATCTCAGGATCGTGAGACTGAGCCCTGACTCAGGCTCCTCACTCAGCATGGAGTCTGCTTGGGTTTCTCTTCCCTCCCCCTTTGCCCCTCCCCTTCATGAGTGCATGCTCTTTCTCTGATAAATATTTTTTTTTTTTTAAAGTGAAGGACTTTGCCACACAAGCAAAAGCAAATACCAAAAACATTGAGATCAACTAAGCTCCACACTCTAGACTCTACTTTCTTCTCTTCCAGAAAAAGATAGTATAGTGGATCATATTAGCCCTTTTCTTCTTAATCACTTCAGCCTTTTCTTCCATGGTGAATTCCTAAAAAATTTGCAGTCTTGGTGATATTTTAATTTTCTTGCTGTTCTCTCCATATTTCATATTACTAGAGTTTAATAGAAAGCATTACAAAACTACGCAGGACTACAAACCCGTGGACTAGAGCCTCTCCTGAAGCCTCTATCCAACAATGCGTGGCAAGTGTAGATTTTTCTTGGTTCTTAAAGACATTGTTCACCTAGGCTATTTTCTTTATTTCTTCAGGTCCTACCACATCTCTTCTCAGCATCAAAATTCTTGACCAAGAAAGTAAGATCATTAAACAAGTACAGATTCTTTGCCTCTTTGGTTAGATTTATCCCTAGGTATCTTATGGTTTTGGGTGCAATTGGAAATGGGATCGACTCCTTAATTTCTCTTACTTCTGTCTTGTTGTTGGTGTCTATAAATGCAACTCACTTATGTGCATTGATTTTATATCCTGCCACTTTACTGAATTCCTGTATGAGTTCTAGCAGTTTTGGGGTAGAGTCTTTTGGGTTTTCCACATAAAGTATCATATCATCTGCAAAGAGTGAGAGTTTGACTTCTTCTTTGCCAATTCAGATGCATTTTATTTCTTTTTCTTGTCTGATTGCTGTGGCTAGGACTTCTAGTACTATGTTGAATAGCAGTGGTGATAGTGGACATCCCTGCCGTGTTCCTGACCTTAGGGGGAAAGCTCTCAGTTTTTCCCCATTGAGAATGATATTCACTGTGGGTTTTTCATAGATGGCTTTTATGATATTGAGATATGTACCCTCTATCCCTACACTCTGAAGAGTTTTGATCAAGAAAGGATGCTGTACTTTGTCAAATGCTTTTTCTGCACCTATTGAGAGGATCATATGGTTCTTGTTCTTTCTTTTATTAATGTATCACATTGATTGATTTGTGGATGTTGAATCAACCTTGCAGCCCAGGAATAAATCCCACTTGGTCATGGTGAATAATCCTTTTAATGTACTGTTGGATCCTATTGGCTAGTATTTTGGTGAGAATTTTTGCATCCATGTTCATCAGGGATATTGGTCTGTAATTCTCCTTTAGATTGCTCTAGGTAGCATTGACATCTTCACAATATTTGTTCTTCCAATCCATGAGCATGGAACGTTTTTCCATTTCTTTGTGTCTTCCTCAATTTCTTTCATGAGTATTTTCTATTTTCAAAGAAATGGAACAAATAATCCTAAAATTTGTATGGAACCAGAAAACACCCTGAATAGCCAGAGGAATGTTGAAAAAGAAAAGCAAAGCTGGTGGCATCACAATTCCGGACTTCAAGCTTTATTACAAAGCTGTAATTATCAAGACAGTATGGTACTGGCACAGAAACAGACACACAGATCAGTGGAACAGAATAGAGAGCCCAGAAATGGACCCTCAACTCTATGGTCAAATAATATTCAACAAAGCAGGAAAGAATGTCCAATGGAAAAAAGACAGTCTCTTCAACAAATGGTGTTGGGAATATTGGACAGCCACATGCAGAAGAATGAAACTGGACCATTTCCTTACACCACACACAAAAATAGACTCAAATAGATGAAAGACCTAAATGTGAGACAGGAGTCCATCAAAATTCTAGAGGAGAACACAGGCAGCAACCTCTTTGACCTCAGCCGCAGCAACTTCTTCCTAGAAACATCGCCAAAGGCAAGGGAAGCAAGGGCAAAAATGAACTATTGGGACTTCATCAAGATAAAAAGCTTTTGCACAGCAAAAGAAAACAGTCAACAAAACCAAGAGACAACCGACAGAATGGGAGAAGATATTTGCAAATGACATATCAGATAAAGGGCTAGTATCCAAAATCTATAAAGAACTCATCAAACTCAACACCAAAAGAACAAAGAATCCAATCAAGAAATGGGCAGAAGACATGAACAGACATTTTTCCAAAGATGACATCCAAATGGCCAATAGACACATGAAAAAGTGCTCAACATCGCTCGGCATCAGGGAAATCCAAATCAAAACCTCAATGAGATACCACCTCACACCAGTCAGAATGGCTAAAATTAACCAGTCAGAAAATGACAGATGTTGGCGGGGATGCGGAGAAAGGGGAACCCTCCTACACTGTTGGTGGGAATACAAGCTGGTGCAGCCACTCTGGAAAACAGTATGGAGGTTCCTCAAAAAGTTGAAAATAGAGCTACCATATGATCCAGCAATTGCACTACTGGGTATTTACCCCAAAGATACAAATGTAGTGATCCAAAGGGGTACATGCACCCCCATGTTTATAGCAGCAATGTCCACAATAGCCAAACTATGGAAAGAGCCGAGATGTCCATCAGCAGATGAACTGATAAAGAAGATGTGGTATATATCTACAATGGAATATTATGCAGCCATCAAAAATCCCGAAATCTTGCCATTTGCAACAATGTGGATGGAACTAGAGGGTATTATGCTAAGCGAAATATGTTAATCAGAGAAGGACATGTGTCATATGATCTCACTGATATGAGGAATTCTTAATCTCAGGAAACAAACTGAGGGTTGCTGGAGTGGTGGGGGGTGGGAGGGATGGGGTGGCTGGGTGATGGACGTTGGGGAAGGTATGTGCTATGGTGAGCACTGTGAATTGTGTAAGACTGATGAATCACAGACCTGTACCTCTGAAACAAATAATATATTATATGTTTAAAAAAAAAAAAGGAGATAGTAGGAAGGGAAAAATGAAGGGGGGGAGATTGGAGGGGGAGATGAACCATGAGAGACTATTGACTCTGAGAAACAAACTAAGGGTTCTAGATGGGAGGGGAGTAGTGGGATGGGTTAGCCTGGTGATGGGTATTAAAGAGGGCACGTATTGAATGGAGCACTGGGTGTTATATGCAAACAATGAATCATGGAACACTACATTAAAAACTAATGATGTAATGTATGGTGATTAACATAACATTAAAAAAAAAATCATTAAGCAAGCAGTTTCTTAACTCCCAATTACCTACCTACAAATTTTTATGTGTCCACAGCCACACTTACCTGTGTAGGCAAAGAATTTCTCTTTGCCTCAGAGTCCACTTTCTCTGATGTGAACATGTCCTCTGCATAATGCTCTGCTCTGTGGCCCACCCTCCGCTTCACCTTCAATCTCCACCTGCTACAGGTGAGCACATTCCCCTTGACATTCTGCTTTTCTTCTCCACAAGATTCCTCAAGGTAGTGGATGTGAGGCAGATTTTCATCCTCTTTCCTTCCCTGTGCATTTAGAATCTTTCTCATCACCCCATATAGCTGAATATGAGGATAAGCTATTCTTTAAGAAAAGATCAGACTAATGAGAAGAAACTATAACATAAGAAAGGAAATTGTGTCAAATGTGTCTTTTTGTGCTATAATTTAGGAGAAAAGCATTTAAGAAGTAAAAAGTTCTAAAGAAGATCTTAAATCAAATGGAAGCAATAAGAGCCTTCCAGAAATTCAGAATTTGGAACTGTGATGTATTAAAGCTATAGAATTGAGTTACCTGTCAGCTCTGTAAGAAAAAGATCTATTTGCACATTTATACTAAAAGATACCAGAGCTGCTCTGGATTCTTCTTTGCCTAAACTCAATTGCACAACTTTTCTCTCATTTCTTTGGTATTCTTTGAATAAAGTGCCTTTTTGGTCAAAACAATCCAGTGAGTTTAATCTGCTTTGTATCCGAAGGTGGCTTATCTACTAACACATGATAGGTACATGTAGGGAAAAAAAAAAATTGGGGCAAAAGGGAAGACAAACAATAAGCACAAGAAAAGATGCTCAACATCACTAGTCATCAGGGAAATACAAATTAAAACTACACAGAGATATTACCACAGATTCACCAGATGTTAAAACTTAAAAAATGAGACAATACCAAGTGTGGGTGAGGACAGGAACTAACCAGAAGTCTCATATACTGCTTGTGGGAGTTCAAAAACTGCAAGCCACTCTGGAAAATAGTTCTGCAGTCTTTTAGGGAGCTAAACGTACACTTAACATGTAACTGAGTAATTCAATTACCATCTATTTACCCAAGAAAGAAGAGCACATGTCTAACATACTAAGTCCATCTCTTTGCATTTGGGAAGGATATTTTTGAGGATTCTCTCAATAGAGAGGACATGTTAGAATGTTACAGAAAGTGCATTTATCTCTACCTGTTATGTTTATTTTTTATTAATGGGAATTCTCATCAAACAAAAAATAAAGGGGAGTAGGTCTAGGTTTCCTATGAACACCCAACTATCACTACCAGAAGATGATGAACTAACAATTCTCTCAAAAGCGGTCTGAAAGAGATGAGAAGATAATCTTTTGTGATGTGCATATTTGCCAAAATTTAAAAAGTTCTCTGTGATCTCTATGCATATTCCTTTAGAGAGCATTCTTGTGTTTTCTTGGATAAAAATCTACTCTTTCTGAAACTGAAGTTGTGGAGTACAACCTGTAAATATAAGGCTTTATAAATATTCTATTCAGATTTTTCTAAAGATTTAGTTGAAATTTTACCTATGATGGCAGATGGGATAAGGAAGACAGGGCAACATTCTTTACTCTGCCTATATTTTGTACAGACAGGATTTATGTTCTTGTTTTTTACAAAGGACAGAAGATGGCAGGCTTCTCTCATAAATCTATTTACAGTTGCTGTGGAACACAGCCAAATGTTTGAGTGGATTAATTTGGGGTTTGAAAGAGTCATTCTGTTTCAAAATGGGGGAAACATGAGATGATAGAAGAATGGTATCGATGGTGCGCTAGTAAGTGTTCAAAAGCCAGTTCTCTGAAAAAAAAAGAAGAAAAAAAAGCCCTGATTTGTGGCATTTATTGATTTCCTTGGTGTAAATATTCCCACCATTTTCAATTTCAAGTCACCAGTGTGATGTTAACTGGCTTACAAATTCCTAAAACTTCAATTCCGGTTTTTGCGATAGTCATTATGAGCTGGCTGCAGCATGTCACTGAATGGAATGAGATTTATTTTTAGCAAGCAGTTACAAGCTCATTAATGACATGACCAAAAGAGGAATTACAGTTCATCTTTTAAGTGAAAGTGGACAATAAACTTTAGCCCTTATTACACCAAACTTGAACATGTCACTGTATTATTGCTTTAATATAGAAGAAAAAAATATATAAATGATCTTTGAAAAAAATGACACACAATATCTCTTTTTCATGCTGTGGATTGTTCTGGGTGTGGTCCTCCTGCAAGTACCTATCATCTTCGAAATCTACATTTAGAAAAATAAACCATGGAATTTAGGAAGTGAATACAAAGCAGTCTTACTCCTTTTAAGGTCATTACACTGGTACATAATAATTTCTTGGACTGACATCACAATAGTATGTCAAGTGACCGGAATATTTCTTATCTACAGACAAGGCCAGGAGTAAAATAAAATTAATGTACAAATATATCTCCCAAAATATATGCAATGCATATAAAAATCAACTATTCATAATACAATTTAATATTATAAATCAAAAGAAAAACCCAAAGGAAAAAAGGTCCCATCATATAAACTGGGAATTCTCATGAGTTAAGCCATATTATCATTTTACACATAAGGAAATTGAAGTACAGAGAGGTTAAGTGATCTGCCTAAGGCCACACAGCTGGTAAGTGGCAGAACCAGGACTCAATCCAAAATCCATATTTTTAACCATTAATGCCCATTTGATACTGCTGTCTATCAATATCCCTTTGATAAGATAGTTTAGGATCATCTACATGCTGGCTGTTAGCAGGAGAGGCTTGCTCAGGTTTCCTTAAGTCATGTGGGAATATTACGAACAGGAATTGTATTTGGTGGCCAAGTTCATTGGGACTGAGAAAAAACACACACATCCAACTTTCAGGGAACAGGCAAGAATTGCTATAGCCATACCTCATAGAATATTGCAACAATATCCTGAATTCAATGCAACTCTGGCTCTTACATGATCTCGTTGCCCTCTGTGCCATAAGAGTTCATTAATCTCTGCTATTGGGTTCTGGAACTGATTTGACTCCACTACTTTTGGTGTTCTTCTAAAATCACAAATTCCTTGCTCAAACCCTAGAAAAAGAAACTCTGATTACCCAGCCAATGAGCACTGTTCCTGTGTAAGCATCTTCATAAAGGACACTGGGTTATTAAGGAGAAGAAAGGAATAGGAGAAATAGGGACTTCAGGCTTTGACAACGAGATGGATGTCGGTGTCCTTCATCACAAAGAAAAGAGGAGAGAATGAGGGGATCCTGATTTCAATGTCGGTTGACTTGAATTTTAGTACCTGCAAAATCCAGGGGAGGGGCTACTCATTCGCAAGAAAACGTCAGCGGTCCATAGGTGAGGAAAGCCCCCCGTACAGTGACCCATCAGTGTACTTGTCATGGTTAAATCAGAGTGTCATGCAATAACTTAGTGTCATCTTCCTTCTTCCTTATCTTCATTTTAAAGTTGTGTTTCAATTAAATATTTAAATTAAATCCCAATGCATTTTGGTTGTGAAGTTTTAATTAAAAGTCAGTACACTCTGGTTTTCTCATGTAAATTTGTTGCTTGAAGGCTGCCTGGCAAATAAAGAAAGGATAAAACAGAAAGTGTCTTTGAGGTAAACTCAGCGAAATCATAGATGCGGTTCCTCTGAGTACTGCTGCATTGAAAATCCCTTCGGAGGGGTGGGGGGGCTATTCCTGCCTGCAATACTGCACATTCCCCAAACTATACTCTATTGGAGCAGTCATTAACGTCTGTATCCTCCATGCATACTCTTTTATGGCCTCACTGTAAGTGACAACATTAAACATCATTAAAAATGGTAATTAGAATAAAAATGGAGAGCTCCATGTATCTTTTGAAATACATCAGATGTAGTCTGTCCTTGAAACAAACAAAAAAAAGGGCACAGTAATAAAGTTATCTTTTCTGCCTTCTAAAATACATGGACGGAATAAGAAGGAAGTCTCCAATTGCTAAAAAAAAAAAATCAAAAACAAAAACAAAAGACAATAACTCTAAAACCAAATGTTCAAAACAGTAAATTTCACTGCTTTAGAAGATAATTAAGTGAGTGAAATAATGTTTTTAAGGCAACAACTGGGTGGCTCAGTGGGTTAAGCGTCTGCCTTCGGCTCAGGTCATGATCTCAGGGTCCTGGAATCGAGCCCCACTTTGGGCTCCTGGCTCAGCAGGGAGCCTGCTTCTCCCTCTGCCTGCCATTCCCCCTGCTTGTGTGCTCTCTCTGATGAATGAATAAATAAAATCTTAAAAAAAAAAACCAAACCACAAGGTAACAACTAACTGAGGAATAGAGAATTGAGTAGAAGAATAAAGAAAAGCAAAACACACATAAATGTCTCCTTGAAGGAACCACAGAGTCAAGCAGAAAAAACTTATTGCTAAGATTTAGTGGAAAATTAGAAAAAAAATCATAAACATCCAACCTAAATACAAAACATCCATGTAACGGCACACTGTATGAACATTATCAGATATGTCTTCAAAGTATAGTTAATAATTTTAAAAAATCCTTACACTGTAACTGTAAGTAAGTGAACTCAATAAAGAGAATGATTTAAAATCATAAAATCAAATATTTAGTAAAAATTGTCTTACTATGTATGTATCCTCCAGAATCATTATTTGGAAACAAATAATACTAATAATTTTAAAAAATTATTTAAGAAGGTAAGTTAGTTTTTTAGAGGGTCTCTAGTGAATTTTTCTATCAGGTAAATGAAATTCCAGCCTAAGAGTTCCACAGAAATTCTGGGTATGGAATGCAAATTTTGGGGAACTGGTTATCATCTGCGACTCAACTGAATATAAATAAAGTAAGCCCTCTGCTCCTGCATAGGGAGATGGAGGTTTAATAAAAAGATTATTCTTGTTTTGTTTAGGAAAAACGTATGCTTTAGCTTTGGGTTTAGGGAGAGCTGAACCGGTACGTGTATTTTTTGTTTATTATGCTTAGTTCTATACAGCAATTGAACTCTCTACACAACCTTCTGAAAATTAGTATACAGTTAAATGAATGCCCTATTTCTAAAGCATTTTTTAATAAAATGTATAAAGATGTGTTATAAAAAACCCAAAAGATTAAATTAAAAACATTAAAAATTCCACGCAAAAAATTAAATCTATGTTTCTGATAAATAGATGGGTCATTGTGAGAAATACCTCCTAAACTGGTTCAAATATTGACATGCTGGAGATGTCTTATGAATTCACTCAGGCACTGTGAGATTGAAAGCCATGATTTCCATTAGGAATGAATTTACATTCTGCTTCAGGGGAACAAGATGTCTTTCACTTCTTCATCATTGCGTGTTAAATACTTAGTTAGTCACAACTCTAGCCTCAAGCCTATAGGGGGATTAGCAAGTAGGCGCCGGAAAAGATTGACAACACTAAATTAAAACATTGACAAAGTCCTGACTTAATAAACAGGGACCTTTCTTTCCTCACCAAGTTTAAAATTGTAAGCAAGAGAGTATTTTTATCTATTAAAAAAAAAACAAAACTTTGAGAGTTAAAGGATACAAAATAAATTTCAATTTTAATACACATCTGGAAAAAACCCTTAAACGTGCCTGTGTGATGTATGCGAGGTCTAGAAATCTTAGTCTCACTGAAGAAACTTTGTAAAGATCCTTCCTTGTATAAATCCAGATGAAGCCTAAACATTGGTTGATGATCAGGGGCCTACAGTTCCTGGTACCATTTCCTGCTACTGATGAACATCACTGTCCTTAGGGGGTGACTTGCGAACATTCCACGTGACCTTTGCTACTCATAGTGGGGACCAAGGACCCATAGTGTGAGCATCACTTGGAAGCTTATCAGAAATGGAAAATCTCAGGTTTTACTCAAGACTCAGTGGATAAGAATCTGCATTTTAACATGATCACTAAGTGATTTATATGCACATTATACTGAGAGGCACGGCTTTAAAGTCTTGAGGGTCTCACAGGTGGGATCCTTGCCGTCCTTAAAGATATACCCTAAGCTCACAGGTCTTTTTAAAATCACAACTATTTCCAAAGTACCCTTTCACTCCCCCACTAAAATTACTGAGTTCCAGGTTCCCTCCTGTGTTTTAAAGTTCTCCTAAATTGCACTGGGTTAAGTTTCTCTGCTGAGGAGTGGGAGGTTTGATATTAAAGTACTTTGGAAAGGAGAGCAATGACCCTGGGTTTCTCAGATTCTCCAATTACCGTTAACTTTTCCCTGGAGTACCTATAAGAGTAGTCGTATCTTAGATTTTGAGATTTCCCTGCTGAAACCCTCCATTGGTCTACAGGAGATATGAGATTCCCATTTTGCTTATAACTTAGACCCTATTTTCCTAAATGAGAATTCCCCACCTGGTCCTACCCCGAAAAGATGTGTTTTGGAAGGAGTGGTTTTTCCAAATGTTTCCTTTTCTTAAAGGAGGTCAAGTTTCTTCCAGTTTCATCTGACCGAAGTTTTGCAAAAGTGCTCTTGAATAAAGTAAGCTGTTTTTATATAAACAAACCGAGTTTTAATGACTCACTGCCTCAAGGAAGAACACATCACACTGACAATTCCAAAATGGCAATTCATTAGGGGAAGTAAGAGGAAGATTTTTACTGCTTATGCATTGAGCTCTGGAGTTCTTAGGGCAGGATATTAGAAGCAGGGCAAGTCTTTGGATTGGCTGATTTCTTAAGTTATGAGAGTCATCAGCCATGGTGGGGTGCAATCACAAAGCTGATAATGGTATTCTGTTTTTCAGGAAGATGAAGGACAAAGTCAATTAAACATTTTCAAAAATTAAAGTCTCTATTTTGCCATTATTCACTCTATGAATTATACTTCAACAAAACTTCAAATGCACAAGATAAAATACTGAATGAAATGCCATCTTGCCCTTAACAGCTAAAAGCTAGGGTAAATCAATTCTATCCAATATATTATGTGTTTATGTAAATATCTTGTTTTATGAAACTAAAATATTTCAGAATAGGAATATAATTATCTAAATCCTCCATTTAATGGATGTGAAAACTGAGGTATAAAGTTTCTATTAACTATTCTGAATCCATTTGCTCATTCTTTCTTTTGTAAGCTAGTTAACACCCAGAATGCTTGACTCTGAGATTATGATGTGTGCAGCAAAAATAGACTTAGCCCATGTTTTCTGTAACATAATTTAATGGGTGAGATACACATGTGTCAGGTAGTCATACTAATGAATGTTTAAAGTATGACAGTGTTGAAATTTATTGGAGCCTTGTGATACTGAAAAACAACCTTAGTAGAAGAAATCCCGTACCCTTTATGTCCAGGAGATGGCTTACTAGAGATAACTGTGCTTCCCTATAGGATTTAGGTAGGACACAGACCTTCCAATTCTCATTTTTTTTGCCTCATAAAGGATTAAACTGCTGTCTCCACTGATGAAGGGGAACCAAATGATTGCTAATTAAACTTTGTTTAAACTTCTCTCCTTCCAGGCTCCTGAATTTTGACCCGCTCTCAGCCTGAGCTAGCAACACAGCCTCTCCAGAGTACACATTGGTCTTAGGGTAAAATGTTCTTTGATCTGTTCAACTGTTAGATAGAAGCTAGGTCTGAGCAGTGGAGAGCAGTAGAAGGAATGCCCTGAGGCAGAGGCCCTAGACCTTGAGGCTAACAGACCAAGAAACACAAGTGCAAGGCTGTGCTCTTCTTTTCCACCTCTGGCCCCAGGGTTACCCCTAGACTCATTGGAATGTATTTGCATTATGGTTACACCGCCCACACCCCACCCCACCCCACCCCCACCCAACCTCCCTGGAGAAAGGCTGCCATGAAGGTTCCAGGACAAACCTTTTATGGTCAAAAACTCCCCTACCCAACCTGTGGGAGAAGTTTTCCAAATGGTTGAAAGCAGCCTCCATTAGAGACCACCTGATTGGACATCACAGCTCCTCCCAGTCCAGAGAGACCCAGTAATATCCAATCCCAAAACAGCTTGGGGGCGGGTTCCACCTCAGGGAAATGGCCTGCTCTCCCACCTTGAGAGTGTACTTTCGCGTTAATAAATTGCTTTGTTCTTTTATTCTTTGTTCTTTTATTCTTGGTATTTTCCTTCTGGCTGTCTTTTTTTTTTTTTTTTTTTTTTTAAGATTTGATTTATTTATTCAGAGAGAGAGAGAGACAGAGTGCGAGCGCTCAGGAGGAGCAGCACAGGGAGAGGGAGAGAATCCCAAGTCAACTGAGCGCAGAGCCCACAGTAGGACTCGATCTCATTACCGGGAGATCATGACCTGAACAGAAACCGAGAATCATCGGGCTCCCTGCTCAGCGGGAAGCCTGCTTCTCCCTACCCCACTCCCCCTGCTTGTGTTCCCTCTCTCGCTATGTATCTCTCTGTCAAATAAGTAATTAAGATCTTAAAAAATATTTCTAAAAAAAAAAAAAGAAACCAAGAGTCAGAGGCGTAAATGACTGAGCCACCCAGACAGACACCCCTCCTTCTAGTGTCTTTATTGGAGCATGGATCCTCGCATAAATCTTTTCATAGGGAATCCAAGAACCAAGACCTCCATTCACACACCTCTCCCACCAGTAACACGATCAAGCCACTCTTTCACCCTGCTTCTCCACAACGCTTCTTTCCAGCCTTATTTCTTCTCTGTAAGGGAAAGATCCTTCTTGCCTAACCCGTGGGAAGCTTGTGGGTCTTATGGTCAGAGCTCTCCTTGGTGTAATACTTTCTCCCTACCTCCCTCACCTCTGCCCCTAGTAATAATCCTTTTAAATAAAGTCTCTCTTTGCTTAGTTCAATTTGTTTTGTATTTGACAAGTAAGATAATGAAAGAAAAGCTGCTCTTGAGATCTAACTGAAGGCCTAAAGAAGGCTTCCTCGAAGAAGAGACTTTTGAGTTGAAGACGGGATCGGAGGTGGGGAGAGCTTCACTGAAAGAAGCCTGGTGAGTGGAGAGACTGGAGGCTGAGTTCTCTGGGCAGAACCGGGCACAGCCTGGGGAGAGAGAAAGGGGGAGGAAGCTGAACCGCCACTTGTTAGAGGGGGCAGACACATTTAAAAGAGCTACATAATACTGTATTATAGGGGCGCCTGGGTGGCTCAGTCGTTAAGCGTCTGCCTTCGGCTCAGGTCATGATCCCAGGATCCTGGGATCGAGCCCCGCATCGGGCTCCCTGCTGTGCGGGAAGCCTGGTTCTCCCTCTCCCCTCCCTCTGCTTGTGTTCCCTCTCTCGCTGTGTCTCTCTCTGTCAAATAAATAAAATCTTAAAAAAAAAAATACTGTATTATAAACATCAAACTTGCTAAGACTCTAGATCTCAATTATTACCACCACAATAAAGAAATGATAAGTTGGAATGTGGAGGAGCAGCACAGGGAGAGATCTAACTATCCCTACTATGGCAATCATATTACAATACCCAAATGTATCGAAGCTACATGTTATATACCTTAAATTTACATGTTATATGTCAAATATATTAAAAAAGGAGAAAAGACCTATCTTGGGATCTTCTTTTATACTGCCTCCTCTGTTTCATTATCATGATAAATTTCATGTAACTATCATATCAACCTGATACTTTAAAAAAGTCTATCATGTTATCACTGAAGACTCACTTGATTTTAGTTAGGTTTTCACATTCATTTTTGTATTTCTTGAAAAGAGCTAGCAGAAGGAAAGCCACACAGCCTTTATATTCTGAGTTTAATTTTACAACTTAAGTTTTCCATATTTATACATTTGCATTCTTTGTCCTCATTTTAACTTCTTTGAATTATTAGATTCAAATTCTCCCTCCATCCATATTTTTCTAACATGAAAATCTTCAAAAGAAAAATTGAAAGAAGTGTGAATTGAACACCCAAATACTTACCAATTAGATTCTATAATTAACATTTTATTATACTTGCTTTTTAGCATATACCTATGCATATCATTAGCTAGAACCCAATTCTTGTTTACATACAATGAAATATGCAATCTTAAATGTAATACCACTAAAGTTCTCTGAAAGTTTCTGATGTCCCTTTCCAATCATTCCCGGGTATACCCTCTTGCTTCCAGAGTTAAAGGACATTCTGATTTTTCCTGAATGGCCTGACCCAGAACTTCACATAAATGGAATTATTCCTGTGTTCTTCATATAAATAGAATTATGTATGTGCCCTTTGTCTACGTCTTTTTAAAAAAATTACTGAGCATAATGCTTTTGGGATTCATTCATATTGTGTATTAGTCATTCATTGTTGAGTATTTTATATTCCATTGTATGGATATGGCACAATCCATGGTTCTCCTAATGATGGATACCTGGAATGTGTCCAGTTTTTTGTTATTATGAATAAAGCTGCTATGAATATTCTTATATGACTTCTTGTGAATATATGCTTGTTTCTGGGTCATAACTTACATCTAGGTTAATTTTATAAGAAATAGCCAGATAGGGGCGCCTGGGTGGCTCAGTCGGTTAAGCGTCTGCCTTCAGCTCTGGTCATGATCTCGGGGTCCTGGGATTGAGCCCCGTGTCAGGCTCTCTGCTCAGTGGGGAGTCTGCTTCTCCCTCTCCCTCTCTCTCTGTGCTCTCACTCTCTCTCAAATAAATAAAATCTTTCTTTTTTTTAAAAAAGAAATAGCCAGATAATTTTTAAAGTAGTTATCCCATTTAACACTGTACCAACAACGTATGAGTTTGTGTTATTCCAATCTTGTCAACATTTGTCGTCACTTTTTAAAATTTGAGCCCTTCTAGTAGGTCCACCCATATTTAATTTGAAGAAAAATTATACAAATGTACTTTTTCATTTATTATGTAATTTCCCCATTAACTACACCCAACTATTCTATTTCTTTTCAAACCTTCCTTAAGTGGTTGGAGATACCACTATGTGTTAATATCTAGGCCAAATTTACCTTATTTGCATAACAATGAGAGTTTGTAAATTAGGGAAAATAACCTTTCTGTATAGATATAATAGAATCTTTGACTCATCATCTTGAAAAAGAAGCTAGATTTTTTTCTCTTAACCAGAATCCTTTCTTAAAGCAAACTGACAAGTGCCCATCTATATTCTGCTTGAAATCACCAGTAATAAAATTATCTACTTTACATGCATCCTGTTCCATGTCTAGATGTTTATGTTTAGCTGATGTTGAGTAACTCCAATATGATCTTTAGTTTTTATAAAATACATCTGATTATGACCATGTGATTTATCAATCATTCATTCATTCATGCATGTATGTACTTTTATAACAAAGATAGCCACGTATTCCAGACAGTTTCTAGGCAAGGTATCCAGGATTCAGTAGTGAATACAAATCTCCTTATCTTCATGAATCTTCTAGCCTAGAAATAAACCATTTGCTTACAATGCTAATTACTTGGTTTTGGCTAGTTTCTTTTTCAAAATGCTAACTAGCACTTGTAGGTG
Organism: Phoca vitulina; assembly: GCF_004348235.1. Lineage (NCBI taxonomy): Eukaryota > Metazoa > Chordata > Mammalia > Carnivora > Phocidae > Phoca > Phoca vitulina. The sequence goes on along the minus strand of NW_022589707.1, from coordinate 72,417,558 downwards.
AATTTTATCAGCTATACAGATGTTTTTATAGCAATACCAGGAAGGAATTTTTTTAATCCAAGTTTTCATTAAAACAATTTGTGAAAATAATAAACTATTGAACATATAGAGTTTATTACATGATTACTACAAATTTAATTATAAACCATAAAGTACGCATAATATAGAATGGGGGTCTGATATCAAGTCTCAGTTCTTTCTCACAGAGGAATCAATAAGACCCTTTGACTAGGTGTGGATCGGAGCACTGCTTTGGTTATGGTTAATTTGAATTTCTCTTCTGGAGCCGTCATATTCTGCTAAACCTTTTCCGAACGCTTCTATCAGTTTTTGTCTCTCGCTGTTTGCGTATCTTTGTTCTATACAGATTCTTTCTCCAATAACCCAAAGGACTCGATTTCCAAAAACCCTCATCATTTGAGAATACCCCATTGACAATTTAAGATGTCATAGGTTAAATGCTATTTTTAAAATTTTTACTAGAATACAGTAATAATGTCCATTAAATAAGAAGAAATACCTTAATTATTTGAAACAAGAATATTGTTTTCTTACACTCTTACACATTTTTCATGTCTAGCACGTTAAATATTTTTAACTTAAAAATTCCCTAAAATGCCAAAGCTTGTCTAATTAATGTTGTACTTTCTGCAGATAAGTATATTAAAATGCATTTTCTATGACTTGTCTTGTGTTCTGTGAACATACTTATAACAGCTGACTTAAAGTCTTTGTCTAGAAAGCCCAACATCTGGGCTTCCTCAGGGACAGTTTCTATTGGCTGCTTTTTTCCCTGTGTATAGACCATACTTTCTTGATTCTTTACATGTCTCTTCATGTTATTTTTTTTAAAAGAACTGGGTATTTAAATAATGTAATGTGCCAACTCTGGAAATTAGATCCCTCCATCCTGACTCAGGCCTGTTATTTTGCTGTTGTTATTTCTGTTTACTTAGTGAATTTCCTGAACTAATACTTCAAAGTCTATATTCTTTGTTATGTGTGGTCATCGACATCCCTGCTCTGTTACCTTAGTGTTCAGGTAATGGCTGAACAGAGGTTCCTTCAAATGCTTTGAATGAATAAGTCCCTCAGCTTTTGCCAAAGAGCTGCTTGTGTATAGGTATGTTTCCAGTGCTCCAGCAGACAATTTAAAACTCTGCGTAGCTCTCCCTTCCAGCTTGTGCAGAGCCTCGAGGACAGCCAGAAGTGACAGATAGTAGCCTTCTTAGATATTTTGTGGTCAAAAACACAGCCCTACATATGCATGTGGACTTTGAAATTCCCAGGAATATATCAGAGTTTTTCACAGCGCCCTACAGACCTCCAAGATCTGTTTTTCTTTTTAAGTTTTTTTTGGTCAGCATGTTATTAGCCCCAACTGGAAATGCTATTTCAGGTAGTTCCAATGTTAAACAATTGCCATTGGTTGTTTTCTACTAATGTCCTGGGGTTAGTGCTGTTCAGCAGATGGATCTCTGAGTTGAATCAAATAAAAACTAGCCCTGAGGCTATTTAGCAAGCTGCCAGGTAGGTCAAATAGTGACAGTTCTTTGGGGATGGGGCTTTTAGAACGTTCCAAACCAGTCTGATTTTTTAGAGCCTGCCAGGCTGCTGTTTTTCATAGTTGTTGTAGTTGTGAACCTTTGGTTTTTCAAGGCTACTGCAGAGCAGGGGAGAAAGGAGGGGATTAGGTCACATTAAATGCTATAAGGCTCTGTTCATACTAAAATCCAACTCTCTTTCTTGAATAAATGTTTCTCAGCTTGTTGCATAACTTTAGTTAACTTTGAGTATTCTGAAAATGTTTATTTTGCATGTTCTCATTGTTTCTGTGGAAGAATAGATTTTTGGAGTCTTTTCTTTGCCATTCCACAAATTAGCCTTCTAGCTTGCAAATTTTACTATTACAAGTGGAAAAGTACTACCATCTCCTGACACTACCAAATCAATTTACATTTTTCTAAATGCTCCTCTAGCCCTCATTCATGGGAATGCATTTATATAAGTATAGTAATACCAAGATTTGCAGTCTGACTTCTTTTTTCTTGATACCAGTCATAAACATTTTCTGTTTCTCTACCTCTAATTTTGTATTCTATACTATCAACATCTTGTAATTTAATGCTTCTTTACTTCTCAGATTATTGGTCTTCATTTGGTATGTTCAAAGAAAAATCTGTGATGTCTATTTTCATACATATGACGTGTTTCTTCCTTTGGATCTTTTTATTATGAAAACTCCCCAGGGAGGGGTGCCTGGGTGGCTCAGTTGGTTAAGCATCTGCCTTCCGCTCAGGTCATGATCCCAGGGTCCTGGGATGGAGCCCCACTTTGGACTCTCTGCTCAGCAGGGAGCCTGCTTCTCCCTCTCCCTCTGCCTGCCATTCCCCCTGCTTGTGTTCTCTCCCTCTCTCTGTTATAAATAAATAAATAAATAAATAAATAAATAAATAAATAAATAAATAAAATCTCAAAAAAAAAAAAAAAAAAGAAGGAAAGAAAAATCCGCAGGGAGCAGAATTAGCAGATCAACAGATTGTAGCCTAACTTTTTGAAAAGTACGACATACCCCTGAAGGCAGGACAGTGCTAATAGTTATTTATTTCCTCTCTTTGCTTTTGTCCAGGTGTCTGCCTTGTAAACATCTCGAAATCTCTTTATGAGCTTGCAAGGCCTGACAATCACAATTTCTTTTGTATACCTTTCAAAAGCAATTAAACATCTTATCTATTTGTAATTTTTCTAACATATCATAAAATAACTAGGATTAAGCTAAGTGAAGTGTTTTTGCTATTTAAACTAAAATAATCTTTATTAATGTAGCATTTATGTTAAAAGCTTCACTAGGTTATTTTGAATTTCCTTAAACCACTACTCTAAAACTTTATTTTGGCCATTATTCAACTGGGCACTCTTGTTCATGTGCAGATTCTGTATCAGCAGGTCTAGAGTGGAGCCCAAGACACTGTATTTCTAAGTACTAACAGCTATGGACCACACTTTGAATAACAAGACCTTAGGACACTTTTGTGTACTTTATTACAGACCTGACCTGTAAGAGGATGAATTTTTTATTTTATTTTATATTATTTTATTTATTTTATTTTTGAGAGAGAGAGATAGAGCACGAGTGAGGTTTGGAGAGACAGAGGGAGAGAAGCAGGCTTCATGCACAGTGCAAAGCCTGATGCAGGGCTCAATCTCACAGCCCTGAGGTCATGACCTGAGGCGAAATTAAGAGTCGTATGCTTAACTGACTGAGCCACCCAGGGGCCCCATAAGAGGATGAATTTAATCATGTTACTTAGTCCTGGTCAGATCTTATCTTGAAATCTTCATCTTCAATGTATTTTTTTTTTAAAGTTATTTCTACACCCAATGTGGGGCTCAAACTCATGACCCTAAGATCAAGAGTTGCATGCTTTACTGACTGAGCCAGCCAGGCACCCCAAAATCTTCACCTTCTTTATGGAAATATGATAGGATCAGGTTCTAGATGGGAGGCAGATATAACAGTGATTCCTGGTGCATCCTCATGGATCTGACATCCTCCTCCTTATTAGCTTCTCATTCTTCTGAAATCAGCATCCTTTCCTTTCTCCCATCTATCTGCTCTCCAGGAGCCTATTTTAGAAATCATACCTTAAAGTTGAAGGCTAGGTAAAACACCTTGTTGCTGTTCACTGTTAAATTGTGTCAAGGATATAGATTGTTTCAAAGAAAAATATATTTTAGTATTTATACTTACTTTTTTCTCTGATTTTTAAAATTATAATTGAAACTAGGATCACAGCATACTCCCAGGAGGCATATGCCTCAGAACAGTAGGCAATGTTTCCAGTTCCAAAGACTTTGTGCTATGCCTATCATGTTCTATTTTTTTTTTCACCAGGCTAACCCATCCTCCCACCCCCCTCCCCTCTAGAACCCTCAGTTTGTTTTTCAGAGTCCATCGTATCTCATGGTTCGTCTCCCCCTCCGATTTCCCCCCCTTCATTCTTCCCCTCCTGCTATCTTCTTTTTTTCTTAACATATATTGCATTATTTGTTTCAGAGGTACAGATCTGTGATTCAACAATCTTGCGCAGTTCACAGCGCTCACCATAGCACATACCCTCCCCAGTGTCTATCACCCAGCCACCCCATCCCTCCCACCCCACCCCCCACTCCAGCAACCCTCAGTTTGTTTCCTGAGATTAAGAATTCCTCATATCAGTGAGGTCATATGATACATGTCTTTCTCTGATTGACTTATTTCGCTCAGCATAACACCCTCCAGTTCCATCCACGTCGTTGCATGTTCTATTTTTTTTTTTAATAAAAATGCAGACAGATGGCTATTTAGATTTAGTAAATGGATTAAAAACATAAAGGACATTTATAAGGATGTATGTTGTCAGTAGGATTTAAGATGAGAGTTTATTGTTTGATTTTTAAATATGACATTAAAATTCTCTCTTTAGATGGAACTGAGTATTATTTGAATTAGACCGAAATAATTTTATGTTTAGTTAAAAAATTAGCTGCTTTGTATGGCTTAGTAATATAAAGTAAGCATTGTAATATTAAGTAGGTCGCTTATATCCATATTTAAGCAAACCAGAAGGACCTCAAGACAACCATATTGGATAGTGTAGGTCTGAAAAGAGAATGTCTTAGAAATATGGTACCCTAAAGGAGAGAGTGAACCAGATGTGGAACAGATAACACAAAATTACAGTCTGTGAAAATCTTCTGGGATGTCTAGAAAATTTGTGGATTTTATCATAGTGTAAGGTAGTCTTAAACTGATCAGAACCTCACGTACATAGCAGAAGCAAATAAGGGCAGTATTTTATTTACTGTATTAAAGGCTTTAAATTATTTCTTTAAATGATTAAGTACAACAAACAACAAATCCAAAGATAACTAGGCACAAAACGTAAGTAGATTTCAGGAGAGAGAAATAGCAAAAACAGTAATATCAGCAGTGGCAGAAACTGCTCTTCAAAGCCTTAACATATTGGAATGATCACATTCAAACTATAAAACTATCATGCCAAATATATTTAAATAAGCAACACACAGGCTCAAAGATACTTGCTGAAAACAGGAAATTAATAAAAGTGATGAAATTATTAAAAACAAACCAAAAAAAACCCTTATAGGAATGAAAATAAATGACAATAAAGAAAATTTAAAAATTAAGAAATCAGTTTAATTGTAGATTAGACAAAGCTCAAGAGAAAATTAATGAACTAGAATTTATGTCAAAAGAAAATATTCACAGTGTAGTTACAGAGACAAAAAAAAAGAAAAAAGAAAATACAGAACAGAGAAGTGACAGAGGATATGGTAAGAAAGAATAACATAGTTTAATCAGGATCTCAGAAGGAGAGAAGAGAGAATGGAATGGGACAATATTTAAAATGATAGTTGTTTAGAGTTTTTTAAAAATGATGATAGACTTTAAAATCAAGCAGACAAAAAATGTGAATCTAAATAAATAAAGGAATTCTATATACCTAGGTACATCACAAAGAAAATGAAAAAAATAGAAAATACTTAAAGCAGTCAGACTAAAAATGACAGATTACTTTAAAGGGTATTAGATAGACTAAAAGAAAAAGGATAATTATTTACATGTGAAAAGAGGTGAGATCCTGGACATACATGGGCCAGTTGGTCTTCAAATGGAGGAACATGTACCCTGTGGTGACAAGAGGGGAAAACATGGTTCTAGTTGAAGACACATCTATAGACTCATGGTTGAGATGAGAGAGTTCCCATCAAGAAAGCATGAGCCAGAGAGTAGAAGACAGGAAAAATACTAGGATTTTAAGCATTAATGAGTGATAGTAAACAAGAATTACAGAAATGTGATATTAGACAGTAGCTTTAGCTTGAGCAAAGCAGATCCCTGGATCATAAAAGATCTGAGAGATTCTTGCAGTGAGTGGATCAAATGACTGGAGGCAGGAGGCTGGCTGAGACTGGTTGAATCTGAGTTCTCTACTTTACATGTACAAGGAAATATCTATACAAGAATACAGGTCGTATTTTGTGCCACACTCACTCACTGATCTCAGACTCCTACGTGGACAGAGAGCTGTTCTAGCACATTGTCTTGCCTGTGTGTGCAGGGAGACAGAAAGTCCTATCATAGTTCTTTTCAGGTTCATCTTGAGTATAAAGTTGCAGAGAAGCTCAAAGTCTGTGAAAAAGCTCAAAGATCATTCCTTGGGCATTATTTTATCTACTCCCATTTGTGAAATGGCAACAGTCAGGCATATTGGAATATTTGAATTAGCCTACTGATATAATCACTAGTTTAGTTGGAGAAAGAAAGAGAGTAAGTAATTTATGAGCCTGCCGTTTTCCAGTTATAGCTTATAGTATATTTGAACAGCTGGGCAAACATTTCTTAAACAAAGAAAAAGGAGGTAAGGGCAATTAATCACTGGAATGAGGGTATATAAATGGCTCCAACAAGAGCAATAGTGGGAACCATTACGTCCTACAGGAACTCCCAAGTACTTACTGCACTTAACTACCCTGGAGTTACTGAGGAAGAACTGTTGTGCTGTATGAGGTAGCTCTGATTAAGGACTAAATTGAGTGCTTATAAATTCAACATCCTTCAAGTTAAAAAAAATGATTTAAAAGATCAGTAAACCATTTTTTCCAACAATAACAGATTAAAAAGAAATTTTCATGATATTTAGATTTCTGCTGACCATTCAACTTATACACACATTTAGAATTGTCCTAAATTCCCTGGTGTCTTCTTACAGGTTGTAAAATGGTAAGTTTGCTACTCTGCACAGAGTAGCACCTCAATAATTGAATGCCAATTTCAGGGCTGAATGGAGTTATTATTTCACTGTTTTGTTTACCATTTTATTTCTAGCACTTAGGTCAGTGCCAGTCTACTGATATAAATGTTGCTTGAATTAAATTATTATACTTAATTGTAATAGTAATAGTCATATTAAAATGCTCAAGGTCCAAGTTTGGAGTACAAAGTAAGTTTTTGCAAAGATCTTTACCTAAAATTGGAGTAAAGATGAATGCTGTACTCTATATTATTATGTGTGTCTATGTCACATTATGCTCTCTGTATACTCTATACATTATATAATTTAGTATGTTTCTCAGAAAAGCATTGTTTGTCACTAAGTCCAGGCCTCGTCCTCAGTTTGTATAGACTTCTAAAACTTAAATTCTGCCAAATGGTTAGGTTTGGAGGTTAACTCATTGCAACCAAACTCTCACATTAATCTGTGTGTGTGTGTGTGTGTGTGTGTGTGTGTGTGTGTGTGTCTGTGTGTCTGTGTGTCTGTGTCTGTGTTTTGTGGAGCCCAACGCAGGGCTTGAACTCACAACCCTGAGATCAAGATGGGAGCCAAAACCGAGAGTCAGACGCTTAACCAACTGAGCCACCCAGGAGCCCCATGTGTGTGTATTTAATCTGTTATTTACAATGAGAAGTATAACTTCTAGGTGGAACACTGTAATCTTTGAATTGGGAATAAAATTACTTTCACATTGATTTTGGCGAGTACTGGATCTAAACTAGGGCTTTAATATTTTAATCGACAATTGTACCCAACCAAAGTATCCTGCTTCATCATTTCCCCTTAAAGGCTTTGCCAACCACAGCAGTTGGTAATGACAAAATTTATACTTTGGGACTCCTCCTAGAACAGTCAGTAAGAACGCTCTATGTGTTGTCTTTTTTTAGTTTAATTTAATTTTTAATTTTTTTTATGCAGACCAAACCATTCACCTCTTCTTCTCTTGACCTGGCTTTTTAACAAATTAGTATCATTGTTCAACTTTAGATAAGCTAATAGGACTAGAACAAAGCTACATCCAGATTTCCTGTTTGAAATGTTAGTGCTCCCAGAAATTCTTTTTTTTTTTTTTTAAAGATTTTATTTATTTATTTGACAGAGAGAGACACAGTGAGAGAGGGAACACAAGCAGGGGGAGTGGGAGAGGGAGAAGCAGGCTTCCCGCCGAGCAGAGAGCCTGATGCGGGGCCGAAGGCAGACGCTCAACAACTGAGCCACCCAGGTGCCCCAAAATGTTAGTGCTCCCAGAAATTCTTAGACACTCATTTGATCTTCATGTAATGCTCTTTGTTGTACATATACTTTTCTGCCCTTAGGCACTTCTGGCAAAATAAGGCATAATTGCCCAAGCAATAGAGGCAAAATTTAAGTAGGGAATAATCATTTAATATCTTTTGCTTCTAATTCAAGTTGCTCAATAAATGGAATGGATAGAGAGGTTGGTGAAATCAGGTCAGTAATAATACCTTATGTTCACATGACATGCTATCTTTTGTAAAGCATGCTTATAAACATTACCTCAATTTAGTTATCATTCCAAATCTTCTTGACTGGGATTAGCCCAGATTTGTAAGTGTGTCACCGAGGCTCGGAGAGGTTAGGTTCTAGCTAGTAAAATAGAAAATGTGGAGAAGCCCAAGGGCTATGGGTGACAATTTTCTGCCTATTATGATTAATGGTACTGGATAGTAATCAAGTTGAAAGATAATGTCTGTCACATGGAAATAGAATGCACCAATAAGTAGGTGCTTAGAGGACTGCCAGAAGTTAGTGGCTCAGACAGTAAGTGAAAATGATATAAAATAATATTGTGATAGGAATGTAATAGAGATAGAAACTGAGTGAGTCATTTTTGTAAAGATGGCTATTTTTGAAACCACACAAAATGAAATTTAAAGTATTAAAGTAAGCTTAACCATAACAGTTCTCAAAATCCATGCCATATATATTTGCTCTTTACCCTTGGAATGTTCTTTGTTTATTCAACTGAACTTAAATCTTCTGATATGGTAGCTGAATTAATGGGTGTTCAGATTTTGCCACCCTCTCTGTAATTTTTCTTGGTCATATTCTAAACATAATTTTCTTTTGACCTTTTGGTTATGAACTAAATATCTAGCATGAACTTTGGAATATGAGTTTGAGTTCAATACATATTCATCAAATACATCATACTTTTATTGGGACTGTTTGTTTTGTTTTGTTTTGTTATTCTCTCAGAGAAAACCTCATAGGACTTGTGAGCAAACATTATCATAGAATATTATTCAAGACATTGACAGGAAGATAAAAATACTATAAGAATATTCAAGAGCATCTTATAGCTAAATACCATTGTTATAATTCAAGTCTAAATTGTCCCTAATTCTCCATGAAAAAAACAATCATTATCTAATGTTTTAAATGTAATAATAGTCTCCCAAATAGGACATTAATATGTATGGTAATTTCATAAATCTTTCATGATCCAAGTTTTCCCTCTCAAAAAATAATTCCTGAATACCTATCCAATTTGAGCAAAAATTTCATGTTTCTGTGAAACCTCTTAGGTAGAAATCTAATAAAAGAAAATGCGTTTATCAGAGAGTTGCTGGATATTTTCTATTTCCCTTGATTCCAACTTTTACTCCTAGCATAAATACTATGAATAACTCAAAGTGTTAGAGTTTTCAAGAGCATTTTTTTATAGCTCAGAATATAATTGATCTAATACTAATAATTTTTTGGTTACCATAGTCTATCAAATATAGTATTGTTTTATTTTCTTACCATAACTGATGTAAGAATAACCATTATAATGTGAATTTTAACAGAGATAACTTGGCCAAGGACTCCTGTGGTTTAAATGCTGGTTCCACCACATCATTACTTATTAGTGAATATAACCCTGGAAAAAAATGCAGCTTCCCCATCAAAAAAAAAAAAAATCTATATATGTATATAGATAAAGATTCAGTTAAAAGATATATAGAAGCACAAATATATAAACACATGTATGTATACATGTGTATATATATATATACACCACATATATATATATAGTATACAAAACACTTGTGTTTCATAGGTTTGTTGTGAAGAGTGAATGACATAAGATATCTAATGCACCCAGAACATTCTAAGCAATTAATAAATATTTATTTTAAAATAGCAATGATAATAGCTAACCTTTACTGAGTGTTTAATATGTGCCAGACCCTGGAGATAGAATAATGAATAAAACAGTCAAAATAGATCAACTCAAGGAGCTTATAACCAGTAGGAAGTTAAGAGACAATAACCAGGTAAAACCATAAATAAAGAGGATTTAAATAAATTGTCCGAGGATGCTGTGGAAGGTATCTGGTAGAAGGAGTGCTTTAGAGGGTAAGAATGGAAAACTTTTCGAAAGAGAAGCCTGTTTGATCAGAGGCCAAATGAATGAAAAGTCAACTACATAAAGAGCTTGAATGAAGACCAGAATGTACTTAGCTAGCTTAAGGAAGGAAAAGCAGGCCAGTTTAACTAAGTGTTGTAAGGAGGGATTGTTTATAGGATAAGATCTGAGGGGGAGGCAGGAGCCAAGTCACACACACAGCTGTAAATCATAATAAGGAAGTTGGGTTTTATTCTAGGGTGTTCAAAAGCCACTGAAGCTTTCTAAGGAGGAGAGGTGTCGTGATCAGAATTTAGGAGTTTACTCTGGGTGCTGTGTCGAGAATGAACTGGAAAGAAGTAAGAGTGGAGGCAAGAGATCAGCCTGGAATCATTGTAAATTGCTGTGGTAAACATTACAACTGGTTGTTTATCCTGGGACAGTGCCGGTCAAGATGGAATCCACCAAATGGACTGCAGGTATATTTTGGCCGTAGAGTCAACATGAATTGGTGATGCATTAGCTATGGGAGAAGGAGCTTGAGAAAAAGACAGAAAATAAGAATGGCTTCCACATTTGCAGCTTGAATCACTGGGTGATTGATGGCTTTATTTCTTAAGATGATAGAAAATAAGTAAAAGAGATTAAAAAAAAAATCAAGAAGTTTGTTAGCCCCTACTGGATTTGGATGTCAATTAAGCATTCTGAAATGTCAAGTAAGATGGAGGGAATGAGTCTGGGCTAAATATTTGTGATTCATTAACATATAGATGATATTTAAAGCCACAGGACTATATGGAGATTTATCTAGATTTCTTTAGAGAGAGAATAAAAAATAGATATTCATTAATGATACAATGCAGTGTGCTATGATCACATATCGTATTTTACTACTATAATCTCAATTGCTTTCAGAATTTTGCTGGGAGGATAAAAGGTAATAGGGGGAAAAATGTATGAAATTAAGAGATAGTGTAGATGCTGGCTGAACTAACAGAAAGGATTGGTTTGTCAATTAAGATTCACTAGAATTACAGATCTTACTATTAAGCTTCATGTAAATAATCAAGAAGCATGGGAAAAGATCCAGGGTATGGCTCCTCAGCATCTTCCTTCATGCCATCAGACCTGCCTTCTGGCCCAGAGTCATAGATAAAGTCCCTGAGTGAGCTGTGCTGGTTACCTAACACAAAGGGGAGCATTTCAAGTTGTGAAATACATCCATTTTGTAATTGCAGAGTTACATAGCTTATATGACATTCTCCAGGAAGCTTTCCTGGATAAACCGTAGATTTCGGCTTGTCCTGATAAAAGTCTTCCAATAGACAAAGGTTTTCCTCCTAGAATGTACCAGTGATTTGATCATCCGGGAGTCAATTATTAGCATATTTACAGTGAGATTAGACAAAATCATCTGGGGTCTTTCTTTTCTGATAATGATTCCTCCCTAATTCCGGTAAAGGGAGAGAAAGGTAAAGGGAGGGAAAAAGCATGACCACAGGAATGGAGCATACAGGTGAGATGGAAGGAAATGTTTTGGAGAGAGAGGTCAAGTAAGTAAAGGAATGAAGAGGGTGGAGTAAGGGTTTTGTCATTCATGTGAAAGCTGCGGTCATGGAAATTAGGATGGACGGAGGATTAAAATGAAAGGTAACATATTAGGAGTCTTATTAATGAGGGAGAATGAGAATTTGGAAGATGGAGAAATTAAGAAGGTGTAAGGATGAGGTACTTGAAAGATAGCAGCTTCAAAGGAGGAGAGGTTTTTGTTGGGGAAGAAGAAAAATTTGTTTGGAAGAGGTTATGTCAGAATAAAGTATATACATACCCTGTCTCCTGTCTTCACATGGATGGGATGTCAGAGAGAAACAAGCCAACAATTCAGGCTTCTTTTAAGAGGGTTGGAGGAAAAGTGGTATCCTTGGGGATTTAATCTATGGGGAAGGAGATCAAGAGGAACTTCATAAAAGAGGGTGAGGATAAGGGAAAATTTGGGAGGAGAGATTATAAAGTCAGATTATTGAACCAGAAGCATGTGGTTGAAATTCTTAGCTGTTCTTAGTTGTCATGAGGGTCCTTGATAGCACTGCATTTTGATGGGATTAGTTTGGAGATCCTCTTAAAAGGTCAGTGATCCAATTGGTCTTTTTCCCTAGTAGGGTTTCCAGGCGGCTTTACTTCTGTTTCCTCAGGCTCACTATACTAAATCTGAGTGAGGAGGTTACAATGAAAGGGATTAACATTTTATATTTTTTTAAATTTATTTTATAATGTTTACTGTAAAATCTCATCTAAGGTTGATGAACTCAGTTGAGAATATGTAGTTTTTAAGAATATTTGTTAAATTGAATTAGTGACTTCAAATTAACACAAAAACTATTTAAAAGGTACCTGAAATTTGCATAAACCATCTGAAAAACTGGATTGTTTTGCAGGCTCGGATTCCTCCTTCGCCTCCTTTTCTTCTTTATCTATATATGGATCAAAAATATTTAATACTTTAAGAATACCTTGTTTGGAATTTAGTTTGAAATGCAATTCTTTTTATTTAAAAAAATCCCTTATGAGAACATCAGAAGCAGAAAGCCATTCAAAGACAAATCCGGTTAATACAAATAAAATAAAGGTGAATGATATTGTTTTTGAGGGAAACAAAATATGGTTTTAACATGTACAATTTAAAAACAGATGTTAAAGATAATTCCAAAAGAGGTACTCCAAAAATATTCTAGAGAGTTATAATATTAAAATAAGTGTTTGCCAACTTAAGGATAGTATGTATTTAAATAAAAAACCTCTGGAGTTTGTTAAAATAAATACAGACTATTAATTTACATGCATGCAATATAAGTTACGCCCCCCAAACCATATTTTCTTACAATCCCAAATTTTAATCTGTTAAACTGTCAAATGGTTCCTAAGGAGCAGCGACTCGTCAGTTTGCCACAATTTCCATATATTTGGTTGGTAAGGAGAAAACAAGCCCAAATAGCTTTTTTGGATTATTTTAGTTTCCTGATCCCTTACATTTAGTGAAGCTGGGACTTGAAGTTCTCCCACAGTTTTAGGCCAGTTTAGAAGCCCATAAACTTCTAAGTATACGCTACATCAAAAACTAATGATGTAATGTATGGTGATTAACATAACAATAAAATAAAATTAAAAAAACTTCTAAGTATATGAAAGTGAATGATAGAATATTCTAGTTAGTATTCTAACTAATTAATTAACTTGGAGCTTGAGTGGAGGGAGGGGTAGAGGGAGAGGGAAAGAGAATCTCAAGCAGACTCCATGCTGCGCCTGGAGCCCAAAGAGGGGCTTAATCCCATGACCCTGAGATCATGACCTGAGCTGAAATCAAGAGTCAGATGCTTAACCAACTCAGCCACCCAGGGTCCCTGCTAGTGATTTTCAGAGGGTTGAGTTGCCAATTCTGTTTCTCCCGAGTAGCTTTTTTTTTTTTTTTTTAAGATTTTATTTATTTATTTGACAGAGAGACAGCGAGAGAGGGAACACAAGCAGGGGGTGTGGGAGAGGGAGAAGCAGGCTTCCCGCCGAGCAGGGAGCCCGATGTGGGGCTCGATCCCAGGACCCTGGGATCATGACCTGAGCCGAAGGCAAACGCTTAACCACTGAGCCACCCAGGCGTCCTTACAAAGCATATTTAAAGCCAATGATGATAGACTATGGTTTATCAAGTTTATTTTTTATTTTTTTTAAGATTTCATTTATTTATTTGACAGAGAAAGACAGCGAGAGAGGGAACACAAGCAGGGGGAGTGGGAGAGGGAGAAGCAGTTTTCCTCGCTAAGCAGAGAGCCCGATGCGGGGCTCCATCCCAGGACCCTGGGACCATGACCTGAGCCGAAGGCAGACGCTTAACGACTGAGCCACCCAGGCACCCCTCCCAAATAGCTTTTGACAGAAATCATATTCCCTCATCATTTTGATGTTAAGACTCATTAAGACTCCACTTAACAGCTACAAGAAACCAAATGTGTGACTCCTACTGAATGTTTAGCAGCCGCACAGAATGCAGTGAGCATTTGGGAGCTCAGAGATTAACACAGAATTGCTAACCTAGGAAGGTAAAGTCCCCTGCAGGCCAATCTAAGCACTGCACAATCTCCAGCACATCTTTTCATCAAGCTCTTACTATCATACACAATAGAAAATGGCACTCCAGAGACCCATGACCACTTTCTAAAATAACCTCTATCATTTTTTCTTCATTAAAGATATGTTGCAACTGAGTTGACCATAAAAAGTATAAGCAAGGAAATTAAAATCATATATAATCTTATTACCCACATAGCACCACTGTTCACATTTGGGCTTATTTTCTATGATGGCATTCCCTCTTTCCTCTGTAAATATGTGTGGGTCTACCAATGTTGACATGAAGGTCATAGTTTTGCATTCTCTCTCTCTTTTCATTTATGATATCATGACCATTTTCTCATGTGAACATTTTTTAGTCATTTTTGATGTGGGAAACAAAGGCAGAAGAAAAATTATTAAATTTCCTTACTACCTAGAGACCACTGATAAGTCCTTGAAACAAGCAGAGTGACATTCCTCTAGGGACTCAACTGCCTCGATGTTAATACTTTGCTAAGGGCAAAAGGCAATCCTAGCCTGAGGCCCCCACCCCCAACCAGGATCCTGTAAGTCTACTTTAAGAATTCCTTTGGAAACTTCCTTTATTTCTAAACCCCCCCCCTCCCCCCCCATACGTGTTGGCAATCATCCCCCAAGCATATGGCCCACCGATATATATCTGAAGGGTCTCATGACTAAGGTTTTATTAGACAGCAATAAATGACCTTTTCCCAACAATAGCTAACCCTCTCAAGGTCCTGGAAACTTTGCTTCCAAAATTCCTTAGAGACTTATGCTATCCCTAACCCCCTCCCAACTTCAAAGTATATAATGGGCCACTCCTCATGACCCTGGTGCAGCAGCTCTTTCTGCCCACGGGTCCTGTTCTGGGGCTTTAATAAACCACCATTTTGCACCAAAGATGTCTCAAGAATTCTCTCTTAGTCGTGGGCTCTGGACTCCACCCCACTGAACCTCACCTATATTCCAAAACCCCATCAGTTTTCAATTCCTGAACTTACCATTTCTGTGCCTTTAAGTCCATCCCTTTCCTGGTTATCCCTGTAACGCATGTAAAATTGACCGCTTCCTAGTGTTCACAGGGACTTCTGCAAACAGCCCAAGCAGAGCACTTGGTATACTTCCCTTTGCTAGTTTTTGTCTCTGCCTTTAGAATGCACACTTCTTGAAGCCAAGAGCAATGTCCTTCACCTCCACAGCATGAGAAACTCATTAAAAGTTTGTTGAATGAACTAATAAACACAGTTTCAGGGGTCAGTTTAAATATTGTCTTTTTCATGGTAATTACCTCCATGGGAAAGTGCTATCTCTCTTTTGGAGGTCTTTATATCACTTTGTTTTTCAGGGATATTTTTTCTTTACATATTTCTTTTTTTTTTTTTTTTAAGATTTTACTTATTTATTTGACAGAGAGAGACAGCTAGAGAGGGAAATGAGCAGGGGGAGTAGGAGAGGGAGAAGCAGGCTCCTGGCCGAGCAGGGAGCCCGATGCGGGGCTCGATCCCAGGACCCTGGGATCATGACCCGAGCCCAAGGCAGATGCTTAATGACTGAGCCACCCAGGCGCCCCTACATATTTCTTTTTGTCATGAAAATGAAGTCTTCTTGAGGGCAGAGGCAATGCTCTGTTTAATGTCCCATCCCTCCCAGGGCCCTATAAAGAACTTACAGAGAAAATTGTCAAATATTTAATTTGAATCGGAAAGATATGTCTGATTATTATTTATATTATTGATTATATTTAATTTTAAGTTTTCCTTATGAGAGGAGATTTTTATGAAGATTACTTATAGGACACTTATGTATATTTAGAGAAAGTATTGTTCCCTGTGTCTCATTTTGTCATAGACCAACATGTCTATAAAAAAATTTTTGTGATTATGACGGCATGTATATTTAAGAAGTTCTAAATGATTTCAATCAAAAGTCATTTTCCTAAAACTCTTTCATGAACAACTGTGGTTTCTATCTCTGTCTCTGTTTCTGCCTCTCTGTTTTTACATAAAATGAGGGCATTATTTGGCCAGATTTTTAGAATTTATCTTCTGAAAGACAGTGTAAGTTTATGCCAGATTGTGTGATGTTCTCTCTTGTTCTACAAATGCACATTTTTGAAACTGTAATATAAATATTATGATTCATAAAAATTGAAAAAATATGGCACTATTATGACCTGCTGTGCTCCTTTTTCTAAAAATAACTCATTTATTACATTTTCTTATTGAAATTTTAATATCTCGGTAGTATAGTAATAAAACTGTTCCCTAAGTATGTAATAGGTGATATTATTTTGTTAACTACCTACTTTACACTACCATTGTACATAATTTTGACATTCATAAAGGTGATTGAATATTATAATAAAGTTTAAAGCCATTATGCCATTTTTCAGTTTTATTTCAGGTAACACAATATTTTGTTCCAAGCATGTGGTAACCATAGTATTTGAATATCTAGTCCTATATATGGTGTTCAAGCTGTCATGTTCCATTAGAAACATCCTTGGACTAAAAATTTAAAAACTGAGGTTTTTCAATCCAATTTCACTACTACACCAGAAATCATCTGAATTTAAGCAAGTTCTCATCCCAGTTTCTTTTTCTGCAATATTCACTTCAAACACTCAATAAACATTTCCTGAGCACCTGCTATATCCCAAACACTGAGTATAGGGTTGAAAGGTAGAGACTCTAAGAGATTAGTGGTGTCAAAGTAGAATTTTCAAAAATTTGAATATCTAACTTCTATATGAACATAAAGTGAATAGATGTCAAATCTTTAATTCACTCATTAATAATAGAACCAGCAAGGTTGATTCAAAGAGAATTGGAAAAGAAAGAATACTTGAACAAGATTACTAATTTAATATCGTACAGGGAAATAAAACTGCATTACTATAGGACAAACATCATTTCAATCTACCAGTTGATGACTATCCTGACAGAGTTATACATCTTCTAAATCAATAATACAAGAGCAAGTTAAACAAAGGCACAAATTCCTAGGAATCAGATAATCCCTAGCGGGGCCTAACAGTGCTCCACCAAAAAACAGAAAGAAAACAGAACAAACCCTTTATAAGTTTTACATACTTTTCTTAGCAGAGGGAAAGAGAGATCAGGTACTCAATGATGAAAGCATGATAAGTACTTTGATGTAGGCAGGAGCAAGTTACTATCAAATTACAGCAGAACAGCACCTCCTGGGGACTGTGGGACCAGAGCAGAGGTGTTTTCAGGGAAAATGCTAGAATTCTAAGAATATTTTCCCTGAGACTTGAAAAACAAAAAACGAGGCAGTGAAGATTCTTTTAGAAAGATAAACAGGAAACAGAATGTAAATGAGAACTGTGCCTTTGACTCTTGAATGATGATTGTGTGTAGCATCTGAAACAAAAAACAGTAAAAAATGAATCTGATTAATGATGCAGGGGTGGGAAGCAGTTTTTTTTTAGATTAATCTGACTCAGACACTCTAGAGCAAATTAAATAGTCAAGAAACAAAAGACACAGCCTTGGTATCTTTTTTTTTTTTTAAAGATTTTATTTATTTATTTGAGAGAGAGAGAGAGAATGAGAGAGAGAGAGCACATGAGAGGGGGGAGGGTCAGAGGGAGAAGCAGACTCCCTGCTGAGCAGGGAGCCTGATGCAGGACTCAATCCTGGGACTCCAGGATCATGACCTGAGCCAAAGGCAGTCGCTTAACCAACTGAACCACCCAGGCACCCAGCCTCGGTATCTTCAGGAATGCTTCAAATACACTGGGAAAGACAAATGACTAGGAACATTTTTTGACATCTTGACCATGGATTACCCGCCATTTTCATAGGGTACTAGTACTGGTACTACGAATTATTATGTTCTCTTGTCATGGTTTCCCTACAGAAACAGCTACTGCAGTTTGATGTCATGATTGTAGATTCCACAGGGATACTTTTTCAAGTATATAATTGTTCTCAGTAAGAGACCAACAAAATTTTATCATCTGACTTCCTGTACCTGGAAGGGAGATGCTTAAGCCCATTCTGCACTTTCTTCTTCAACCATAAATGTTGGAAACACCATTGCAATCATTAAATTTTTATTTGATTATATTTAAATCGTCACACTTGCTATTATTTTCAAATTCATAACTTTTTCTAAGTTCTTTTTCTAAGATAGAGAAATAAAAGCCTTGTTGAAATTCTTGCTATGCCAATTTTGAGCAACAGAAACCTGACAATTTACAATGTAAAGTTCTTTTGTTTCAAATCTCTTATTATCTTCTAACCTAGGTCTTTAGAAAACCAAACAAAAAATAATTTTAAAAGGTGTATATTCACATTTTTGTAATAAAACTATATTTGTAATGGTAGCTTATATAAAATTGTGCATTATAAATCTGCACATTTTATACAACAGAATCCTAAGAGACCATTTTCAAATCCATTTTTTTAAAAAAGATTTTATTTACTTATTTGACAGAGAGAGAGAGAGCACAAGCAGGGGGAGCAGCAGGCAGAGGGAGAGGGAGAAGCAGGCCCCCTGCAGAGCAGGGAGCCCAATGCGGGGCTCAGTCCCAGGACCCGGGGATCCTGACCTGAGCCGAAGGCAGATGCTTAACTGACTGAGCCACCCAGGCGCCCCTCAAATCCATTTGACTGGGGCGCCTGAGTGGCTCAGTCATTAGGAGACTGCCTTCGGCTCAGGTCAGGATCCCCGGGTCCTGGGATTGAGCCCCGCATCGGGCTCCTTGCTCAGCGGAAAGCCTGCTTCTCCCTCTCCCACTCCCCCTGCTTGTGTTCCCTCTCTCGTTGTGTCTCTCTCTGTCAAATAAATAAATAAAATGTTTTAAAAAAAATCCATTTGACTGAAGATGTGACTTGAGTAATTAGTTTTGCTTACCTAGAAAATTATGTATGATCTGATTTGTATATATTTCTTCCTTCCCTGTTTTCTAAGGTTTGCTATTCCTCTATTACATAACCTAATTTATTTCTTGTGAGCAAGACAAAAGCAGCCTCTAATAGCTAGGAACTGTTCTTGAGCCATCAGTTAAACCCTGGTCTTGTTAGCTGCTGATCTTGTGTCTAGCATTCTCCTGTTGAGCATAAATAATTTTATAAGACATCAACATCAGACATACCACCACCATCTGTGACTGTAAATGGCTGCAGGCCAAAATAAGACCACTCTATATTAATGTCTAAACAGATGAAAATCCTAAGATTATTAAAAGCCCCAAAATGACCAAATATCCTCCTATCCTGGTTAATATGAGTAAGCACTACTTCTTTACTAATCATAGCTTAGCCATGCTCTATTCTTCCCTTGTCCTAGATAAGATTCCTTAAGATGCCTGAAGCAGACCGACTCTAAGACGGCCCCATTATCCTACCTACTAGCTGTCACACCTATGTGTAATCCCCATCCCTTGAATGTAGGCAGGGTCCCTGACTTGCTTTGAACCAGTGGACTATGGCAAAGATGATGAGATTTTACTTCCGTGATTACATTACATAAGATTTTAATTCTCATCTTGATGGTAGACTCTATTGACTAGCTGTCTCTTGCTGACTTTAATGAAGTCAGTTACCATATGGAGACACCCATGTGACAGTGAACTGAAGGTGGCCTCCAGCCAGCAAGGAACTAAGGTCCTCAGTATGACAACTCACAAAACAACTGAATTCTGCCAACAAGCACAGGAAAATGGAAGTGAATCCTTCCCCTAGTGAGCTTTAAGATGAGACTACAGCCCCAGGTGACACCTTGATTACAGCCCTATGAGAAGATCTAAAGCAGAGGATTCATCTCAGTTCTGTCTAGAGCCCTGACCCCCAGAATGGTGAGTTAAATGTGTACTGTTTTAAGCTGCTAAATGTGTAGTAGTTTGTTACGCAGCATTAGAGAGCTAAAAAAGTAGCCAACTCCAGGATTGCCTCCAATTCCTGACAACATCCAATCCACAAACAACATTCAACATTCATTCCGAAGCTTCCTTCAAGCTGTCCCAAAATCACCTAATAAAGGCCCCAATTTTATTTTTTTTTAAGATTTTATTTATTTGAGAGAGAGGGGTAGAGAGAGAGGGGAGGGGAAGGGGCAGAGGGAGAAGGAGACTCCCTGCTGAGCAGGGAGCCCGATGCAGGGCTCGATCTCAGGACCCTGGAATCATGACTTGATTCGACATGAGCCGAAGGCAGACAGTTAACTGACTGAGCCATCCAGGTGCCCCAAAGCCCCAGTTGTATAATGCATTTCTAACACACTCTTTCGGAGTCATACCCACGAATCCCATAGTGTGCATTTTTTTGTTGTAATGATTACTGCCCCTATTCCCCAATTTTGTTCAACTTTAATATATTTGGAGTGGTCTTAGACTACTGGACATTGACACTTGTTCTTTGTATTTCAACACTGAGTTAGTTACAGCTGTTGAACATTGTCCTCCCCAAAGACCAACAGAGGCATCTATTGAGCAAGCAAAACTAAGTTTATTAGATCTACTGCAGAACTCTACCTTGACAGTCCTAGTATTACCTTAAAATTAAGAACTTTTTAGGGCCTTGGCTGGATGATTTTAAAGAGGGCCCTGAAAGGCGGATAACTGTTTGGGAGTGAGTTGAGTTTATGGTATAATTATTTTGGATTAGTGAATACAACAAGGTGATGATCTTGAAATGAGCCTTGATGAACAAACACTTTCATTTAAGTGATTAAGCTATTTTAATTTATTCTTTGTTATTTTTTAGAAGCAAATATTTCCTGGATCAAATAGCTAAGTTATTTTTACTTACTCTTGTTTATTGTTTAACACAGGATGTAAATATACATGTTTGTCTCAATATTGTTTAGCACAGGGACAGGGAATTAGATAGGTTTCCATTTTCATATCATTGTATCATGGCCCTTGTTGCTAGTTTTAGGTAATGAACTGCTTAATAGCATAGTTCAAATTTTACTTTAAATGCAGACTCTAACTGTTCTGTTGCTAAGGAGAATTGGCCTAAACCTAGTTACCTCAAATTCAATTCTATTTACATCTCTTTACAGCTTCTCTCATTCTCTATTTACATCATAGGGTTCTATAAAAATGTAGCAGGAGGATAAACAAAGGAAAAGTTCTTAACCTGTTCCTTTTTAGCAGGATCTTAGTCTCAGACCTGAATTGTAAGTATACTCTGACCTGGGGATAGCATGCATGTTCTAGCTTTTTCTGAGTAATACTATTAAAAATCATACCTAGGGGCAGAATGTTAGAATTTTACTACTTAACAGCCTCTTATGCTCTATCCTATGATGATATTTAAAATTTTCCAGTATTGAAATAACAGCTTATTTGATAGTGTGGGACCTTTCCTACCAATTAAACTTGCCTTTTACACAATCTTAAATAGGAATAAAAATCTTTTAAAATGCATTGCCTTGCGGTAATATGTCAAATTTGGATCTTCTTAATAGTAAATCAGCATGGTCTTAATTCAAGGCAGGGACCTTAAACAGAAGTTCCTGCAGCTTTCAGTTTCACCAAGTCCCTAAATGCATCTCCTTTGGATTTTTTCTTTTCCATTTTCTGGCTAAATATAGAAAGGCAGTTTCTTCCCTTAGTCTTATCAGGAAAGTAAGTGCAAGTATATCAAGTGTGATTTACATATCTACATTATGGTTACAATACAAACTATCATAATAAGATGTATATTGACCGTTGATTTAACGTACATCAGGTGCCATGAATATATATATATATATGTGTGTGTGTGTGTGTGTATATACACATATATAACAGAAGTCATGAATTTGAAGCAATTAATTCTTTAATTCACTGGAAGAAAATAACTTCCCCTTTTTCCCTTCTGTTCAAGAGCTAGGTACATCATAAGAGGTACACAATAGGGGCGCCTGGGTGGCTCAGTCGGTTAAGCATCTGCCTTCTGCTCAGGTCATGATCCAGGGGTCCTGGAATCGAGCCCCATGTCAGGCTCCCTGCTCAGTGGGGAGTTTGCTTCTCCCTTGCCCTCTGCCCCTCCCCCTGCTCCTTCTCTCTCTGTCCCTCTCACTCTCACTCTCTCAAATAAATAAATAAATAATTTTTAAGAAAAGAGACACAATAGTTGTTGATTTGATTTCAAGTCAAATAAGTTCAACAGATATGAGAGAGTTCCTTTCACATGCCAATCACTTTTCTAGGTGCCTGTAATATATCAGTGAGCAAAAAAGACTCCTGCCTCATGAAGCTTACACTCTAATAGATGCAGCCAGACAATAAATAATACATATAGTAATGAAACTATGTGGTTTATTAGAAGTGATAAGTACTATTGTCAAAGAAAACCAGAGCCTAAGAGCAGTAAAGTGGTTAAAGGAAAAAAAAAAAAAAAGGATTTTATTCAGAAACTATCGCAATAGGGGGAAAAATATGCCAGTACAGAGATGGTCTCAATACTGAATGCAACAAGGAAACTATGAATTTATAGCCAGGCTGTGGGGTGGGGGGGTCAGTGGATGGACAATTCCTAAGGGGAACCATCAGGAGTAAAAAGGGATTTCTAGCTAAACCAACTTGATAGGATTCTTGCTGAAGGCAGGCCAGGGAGCTCAGATACCACCTGGGGGTTGGTGCAGGATGAGGAATTTGATCAGATACAAAGGGTGATCAATTATGGAGGGTGGAGCATTCTTGCTACACTCTTTTAGCAGGATTCTTGCTAAAAGTAGGCTCCTAAGGACAAGGCCCAAGGAGATAGGGCCTAGTTTGAAAAAGAGCTCAGTGGAGCCTGTCTAGAGTTTGGTCAAGAAGGGAGTCACTGTCACTAGGTAAAAAGGAAGAAGTAGAGAAAGGGTGAGAAATGAGGGAATGGTGGCAAAGGTGCTGTTTTATTAGAACAGTCAGGCTTGGGTGAGAAGGGAGAATTTGCCAAACCACATCTCAAAGGAGAGTTTTTCAGTAAGAAGAAACAGCCAGAACAACGGTTCTAGGAGAGTGCCCCTAGCAAGTTAGACAACGAGAAAGCCAGTGTGGCTGGAGCCGAGTGAGCAAAGAACAGCAGATGGAATCAGAAAAGGGATTCCTTCACTTCTTTCATTCCAGAGTTAACCAAGATTTAGTTGATCAAATTTATCTTTTTCAAAAATCACTTCCATGAATAGCACAACAGCCAAATGAATATAGGAAATATTTTGGTATTATTACTCTCCATAATAATGTTAATGGTAAATGGCATTTATTATTTAAGTATATTATTTCATGATAATGGATCTCATTTAGAGTTATAGAAGATAAAAGAACAAGACCCAACCATATGCAGTTTACAAGAGACTCACCTCAGCTTTAAGGACACATGCAGACAGAGTGAAGGATAGAAAAGATATTCCATACAAATGGAAACGAGAAGAAAGCTGAGGTAGTATAATTATGTAAGACAAAATAGACTAAGACAAAGACTCTAATAGAAGACAAAGAAGGTCATTATATAATGATAAAGGGATAAATGCAACAAGAGGATAAATATTTGTGCACCCAACATAGGAGCACCTAAATATACAAAGCAAATATTAATAGACTGAAAAGAGGAAATAGACAGAAAAACAGTATTAGTTAAGGACCCCACTTTCATCAATAGATGGATCAACCAAACATAAAATGAATAAGGAAATTTTGGACTTAAAATGTTTAGGCCAGATAGACGTAAGATATATTTACAGAGGGGCGCCTGGGTGGCTCAGACGGCTAAGCGTCTGCCTTCGGCTTGGGTCATGATCCTGGGGTCCTGGGATTGAGCCCCACATTGGGCTCCCTGCTGAGCGGGGAGCCTGCTTCTCCCTCTCCCTCTGCCTGCCACTCCCCCTGCTTGTGCTCCCTCTCTGTCTCTCTCTCTGTCAAATAAAAAATAAAAAATCTTAAAAAAAAAAAGATATATTTACAGAACATTCTATCTAAAAGCAACAAAATATACATACTTCTTGTGCACACATGGAACATTCTCCAGGAGAAATCATATGTTAGACTACAAAGAAAAGCCCTAATAAATTTAAAAAGATTGAAAAGATATGAGCATCTTTCCCAACCACAATGGTATGAAACTAGAAGTCAATTACAGGAAAAAACAATGGGAAATTCACAAATATGTGGAAATTAAACATGCTACTGAACAACCAATGGGTCAATGAATAAATCAAAAGAGAAATTTCAAAAAATCTCAACAGAAATGAAAATAGAAAGACAACATATCAAAACTTATTGCATGCAACAAAAGCAGTTCTATGGGGGAGGTTTATAGTACTCAATGTCTATAGTAAGAAAAAATATCAAATAAACAACCTAACACTACACCTCAAGGAACTAAAAAAGAAGTAGACGTGACACAAAACTAGAACGAGTAATCCTAAAATTTGTATGTAAGCACAATAGATCCCAAATATCAAAAGGAACCTTGAGAAACAAGAACAAAGCTGGAGGTGTCACAATCCCAGATTTCAAGGTAGACTACAAAGCTATAGTAATCAAAACAGTATGGTACCATCACAAAAATAGACACATAGATCAACAGAACACAGTAAAGAGCCCAGAGGTAAATCCATGAGTATAAGGTCAATTACCCTTATGACAAAGGAGGCAAAAATATCCAATGGGAAAAGACAGTCTCCTCAATAAATAGTGCCAGGAAACTGGACAGCTACACATAAAATAATGAAACTGGACCACCTTCTAACACCATACACAAAAATAAACTTGATATGGGTTAAAGACATAAATGTGAGACCTGAAACCATAAAAATCCTAGAAAAGAACACAGGCAGTAAGTTCTCTGCCAATGATTGTAGCAACATTTTTCTAGGTAGGTCTCTTCAGGCAAGGGAAAGAAAACCAAAAATAAATGATTGGGATTACACCAAAATAAAAAGCTTTTACACAATGAAGGAAACCCACAAAACAAAAAGGAAACCTAGCGAATGGGAGAAGATATTTGCAAATGATTTATTTGATAAGGGGTTAACATCTGTAATACGTAAAGATCTTACACAACTCAACACTAAAAAAAAAACCCCCAAAATCCAAACAATCTGGTTAAAAAGTGGTTGGAGGACCTCAACAGACATTTTTCCACAGTAGACATAGAGATGGCCAACATACACATGAAAAGATGCTCAACATCCCTAATCATCAGGGAAATGCAAATCAAAACCACAATGAGATATCACCCTATACCATTTGGAATGGCTAAAGTCAAAAAGACAAGAAATAACAAGTGTTGGCAAGGATGTAGAGAAAAAGGAACCTTCATGCACTGCTGATGCAAATGTAAATTGATACAGCTACTGTGGAAAACAGTATGGAGATTCCTCAAAAAATTAAAAATAGAAATACCATATCATCCAATAATTTCACTACAGAGTATTTACCAAAAGAAAATGAAAAAAAAAATTTGAAAAGATATGTGCAGCCCTGTTTATTACAGTATTATTTATAATAGCCAAGATATGGAAGCAACCCAAGTGCCTACCAATAAACAAATGGATAAGGAAAACATGCTGTACAATGGAACAGAAAAAAACGTATGAATAAACAAAAAAAAGCAGAATCATACCTATAAATAGAACAAACTGATGGTTGCAGAGGGGTCCGGGGTGGGAGATTGGGCAATATGGGTGAAAAGGAAAGAGGGATACAGGCTTCCTGTTGTGGAATGAATAAGTCAATCAAGGCACAGCATAAGGAACACAGTCAATGATATTGTAATAGTGATGTAATGGGACAGATGGCAGCTACACTTGCAGGGAACATAGCATAATGTATAAATTCGTCAAATCACTAAGCTGTACGTCTGAAACTGATGTAATGCTGTGTGTCAACTCTACTCAGATTTTTTTAAAAAATGAAAAAAAAAAAAAAAAAAAAAAAAAAGCCCCCCTAAGAAGGAAGAAAAAAAAAAAAAATTTTATAAAAAAAAAAAAAAAAAAAAAAAAAAAAAAAGAACTGCTCCCTTAGAAGGAAGGAGATAAAGATCAGATTGGAAATCAATGTAGTAGACTAAAAAGAGAAGAGTAGAAAAGATCAATGAGCCTAAGAGCTGGTTCTCTGAAAAGATAAATGAAATAGACAAACCTTTAGCCAGATTCACCATGAAAAGAAGAGAGGATTCAAATAAAATAAAAAATGAAAGAGATGTTACAACTGTTACCACAGGAATACAAAGGATCATGAGACCACAATGAACAATTACATGCCAACATATTGGACAATCTAAAAAAAAAAAAAGGATCAATTCCTAGAAGCACACAACCTACCAGTACTAAATCATGAATTAAAAGAAAATCTGAGCAGACCAATTACTAGTAAGAAAATTGAATCAATGATCAAAAATCTCCTAACAAACATAAGTCTATGACCAGATGACTTTCCTGATGAATTCTACTAAACATTTAAAGAATTAACACCAAACCTTGTCAAATTCTTACAAAAAAGAAGAGGGTGGAATACTTCCAAATTCATTCTACAAGGCCAGCATTACTCCTACCAAAACCAGACAAGGACACTACAAAAAAGGAAATCACAGGCCAACATCCCTGATGAACATGGATGCAAAAATTCTCAACAAAATATTACTAAACTTAATTTGACAACACATAAAAAGGATCATACACCACGATCAAGTGGGACTTATTTCAGGGATGTAAGGATGGTTCAATGCTCACAAATCAGTCAATGTGATCTATCACATCAATAAAATGAAGTGATTATATGATTTTTACCCTTCAATAGATGCAGAAAACACATTTGACAAAATTTAACATCCTTTGATAAAAACTCTCAACAAAATGGATATAGAGGGAACATACCTCAACATAATAAAGGTCATTTGTGAGAAGCCCACAGCTAAGATCACTCAACAGTGAAACTTTAAAGCTTTTCCTTTAAGGTCTGAAACAAGACAAGGGCGCCTACTCTTGCCACTTTTATTTAATACAGTACGGGGAGTCTTCACCAGAGAAATTAGGCAAGGAAAAGAAATAAAAGGCATCCAAATCATAAAGGAAGTAAAACTATCTCTATTTAAAGATGACATAATATTATGTATAGAAAACCCTAGAGTCCATAAAAAATTGTTAGAATAAATTTAATTCTATAAAGTTGTAGGATGCAAATCAATATACAAAAATCAGTTCCATTTCTATACACTAATAACAAACTATCAAAAAGAGAAATTAGGAAAATCCCATTTACAATTGCATCAAAAAGAATAAAATACTAAGGAATAAATTTAACTAATGAGGTGAAAGACCTGTACACTGAAAACTGCAAGACACTGATAAAAAGAAATTGAAGATGACATAAATGGAAAACATATCCTACACTCATGGCTTGGAAGAATTAATGCTGTTAAAATGTCCAGAGTACCGAAAGCAACCCATAGGTTCAATGTAATACCTATTGAAATTCCAATGACATTTTTCACAGAAGTAGAACAATCTTAAAACTTGCATGAAATCACAGAAGATTCTAAAGAGCCAAAGCATTCTTAAGAAAGAAGAACAAAGGTGGAGGCACCATGCTTCCTGATTTCAAATTATATTACAAAGCTCTAATAATCCTAATAGTATGGTACTGGCATAAAAACAGACACATAGATCAATGGAACAGAAATGAGAGTCCAGAAATAAACCCATGCATATATGGCCAATTAATCTATGACAAAGGAGACAACAATATACAATGAGAAAAAGACAGTCTCTTCAATAAGTGTTGTTGGGAAAACTGGACCACAGTCTTACAC
Source organism: Phoca vitulina (assembly GCF_004348235.1). Classification (NCBI taxonomy): domain Eukaryota; kingdom Metazoa; phylum Chordata; class Mammalia; order Carnivora; family Phocidae; genus Phoca; species Phoca vitulina. The sequence goes on along the minus strand of NW_022589707.1, from coordinate 72,389,488 downwards.
CATACACAAAAATAAACTCAAAATGGATTGGAGACTTGAACGTAAGACCTGAAGGCATCAAAATCCTGGAAGAAAACATGGGGTAAACTTGATATTGGTCTTGGCAATGATTTTTTGGATTTGACACCAAAAGCAAAGGCAACAAAAGCAAAAATAAACAAGTGAGCCTACATCAAACAAGAAGGCTATACAGCAAAGGAAACCATCGGCACAATAAAATAGCAGACTGAGAGAAAATGTTTTCAAAGCATATATCTGATAAGTGGTTAAATATATTAAAAACTCATACAACTCAATAGAAAAAAACCTCATTTAAAAATGGGCAGAGAATCTCAATAGACATTTTTCCAAAGAAGACATAAAGATGGCCAACAGGTGTGTGAAAAAAAGCTCAACATCACTCATCATCAGGGAAATACAAATCAAAACCACAATGAGATATCACCTCACACTTTTTAGAATGGCTATTATCAAAAAGATAAAAGAGAGATAAAAAATGTTGGTGAGGATATGGAAAAAAAGCACTCTTGTGAGCTGTTTGTAGGAATGCAAGCTGGTGGGGAACTAGAGAAAAGAGTACAGATGTTCCTCAAAAACTGAAAAATAGAACTAGTATAAATCTAACAATTCCATTTCTGCATATTTATCCAAAGGAAACCAAATCACTATCTCAAATAGATATCTGCACCCATGTTCACTGCAGCATTAGTTACAATAGTCGAGACATGGAAACAGCCTAAGTGTCCATCAACAGATGAATGGATAAAGAAAATGTACTATATATATGCAGGGGAACATTATTCATCCATAAAAGAGAAAGAAATCCTGCCATTGGCTACAATGTGGATGGATCTGGAGGGCATTATGCTAAGTAAGTCAGACAGAGCAAAATAAATACTATGTGATATCACTTACATGTCATTCTTAAAAAAATCAGATACAGAGAACACATTGGTGGTTGGTATGGGCAAAATAAACAAAAATGGTCAAAAGGTACAAACTTCCAGTTATAAAATAACTAAGTCCTGGCGACATAAGATACAACATGGTAATTACAGTTAACAGTAATATACTGTACATTTAAAAGTTGCTAGGAGAGTAGATCTTAAAAGTTACCACAAGAAAAAAAAGTATCACGATGTGTTGTACTGGATGTTAACTAATCTCATTACGGCATTCACTATATATGTATATACTTATACATGTATAAAATCATTATGTTATACACTTAAAACTAATACAATGTTGTGTTTCATTTATATCTAAAAAAATTAATGTTCTGCATAGAGCCAGAATAACCAGGTCTTTATATTCCCACCTTGCTCAGTCAATGGAAGTGGGCCACACACTCCACATAGGTAGTTCTCTGTTGTTGAGGCAGAAAGAGCCAATAGCTAGAGACTCTCTGTGGATCAGATCTGGAAGGTACACTCAAACGTCTACCACAGTAGACATTTATATAAATGTTTCAGTTTAGGGCAATTATGAATAAAGCTGCTACCAATATATTGAAAAATAAATAAATGGAAAAATTAATTTTTAAAAATAGAATTTTGGTATATCAATAGACAAACTAGCAAGTTCTAAAAGTAAAGTTCAAGGCAATGAAAAATATAATCAGAGACCCAATTCTACTATATTGCTCACATTACAGAATCTCTTAGTTCTTGGGCTTCTTCCAGATTTAGGTAAAATTTTCCAGTGATTTAGTGACATCTAGTGACATTTATTGGTATAGCAAACAAGAGTTTTAAAACATGTTTCCATTTTATCCTTTCAAGAAATACCAGTTGTATAGTTTCACTTATTTGTGGAACATAAGGAATAGCATGGGGGACATTAGGAGAGGAAGGGAAAAATGAAGGGGGGAGAAATCGGAGGGGGAGACGAACCATGAGAGACTATGGACTCCAAGAAAAAACTGAGGGTTCTAGAGGGGAGGGAGGTGGGGGGATGGGTTAGCCCGGTGATGGGTATTAAAGAGGGCACGCATTGCATGGAGCACTGAGTGTTATATGCAAACAATAAATCATGGAACACTACATCAAAAACTAACGATGTAATGTATGGTGACTAACATAACACAATAAAATAAAATTAAATTAAAAAAAAAGAAATACCAGTTGTTAAATTTATATGAAAGGAACAGAAATTATAGGTGCACTGGAAACACTGAAATACTAATTAAACCATTGAAAATCTGTTAAAATACTGACATAGGAAACAACAAACGTAATCCATGAGAGACTAACAGTCTCTACATTCATAGCTTATTTGGTCCCAACTAGATATTGGATAGCAGATTTTCAGAATTAAGTCCTTGTCTTTCTATCAGAGATTATCAGAGTCAAAGAACTGAAGACACTTCTCTGACCACAAAGAAATTGCAAATGGCAATCATCCCAGTGCAGAACCAGCTGATATTATTGCTTACTTGGAGGTAGGAATGAGAATGTTTTAAGAACGTTTAGTCCAATCACATTAAAAACCCAAGTCATTTGTAACCTTCTTTAAATCTTTTAAGCTCTAAATCTTGGTTGTTCCTTCACTTCACTGACCCCTCAAATTTGATGACACGGTTTTTGGTGTCATTGTTCTATTGAAAGTTCCCTTTCGATAGGTTTATTTTCAGATGTATTTACGTGTTCATTGATTGATTGATTCAATAATTTATGCTTTATAAACAGTCAGGTCTGCCAGCCCTTTGGATAGGTTAAGCGTATTCCCAGAGAAGCACTGATCTGGGGACCATGAGCCCTGCTCTGTCACTGTCCCTATGCATGCAGGTCACATTTAAATGCAGGTTTCAATCATCTGGTCTTAAAAATGAGGCAAGCAATGTATTGCTCTTTATAATTACACTGTTACTATACCGCTGCTTTATAATTAGTACATTATTACAATGTGATATCATATTATTAATACTATTTCCTACTCAATCACATACTTGAATCTTGGAAATGACAAAGGTAATGGAATATTTTTCTCTGGGAAACCTTAATCCAGTTAGAAGGTTTGAAGTTCATCATAGGGACAGGAAATCTAAGATAGAAAGGAATTTTTAATTATTCTGAAAATGGCAAAAAATGAAAATACTGATACATGTTATGGAAGGGTAATCTAAATACATAGAGCGCTTAAGCATTTTAGACCTAAAGGAAAATATTCTGGTAGCTGTTGTCACTGGATTTTTAGTACTTCATTGTCTGTGCAGTTTTTAATTTCAGGAGTGTAAAGTTAGGGAGGCAAATTATTACATGCTTTTTAAAGAGGTGGGATCAGTTACTTTATAAGAAATTTTACTAACTCACTTTTGCTATACGACATTTGAATTGTTAACAGTTTACCTGCATCACTAAAAGACAAATTAGATATTTTAAGTAACTTTAAATTGGTTAAGCACTTTATTTATTTTTACTACATTGAGTAGCATAAATTTCACTGGGGTATTTTTATGAGAGCACTAAATACCTTTTATACATTATCTATAGTTTTTAAACTTGTTTGCTGATAAGAATCATAAGGGACATTTGTTTAAAATACAGCTTAGTAGGTTTCCTTCCAGGACCTGCTGAATTGAAATCTTCAGGGATGATTGTACTTAAATGATAGTGCAGTGAGCGCTGAATCACTTTATGTAGAACATCTGGCATAGTGTCTGGTATAAAATAAGGCCTTAAATAACATTAGCTGTGATTATTGCTTATTATCATTATTACAATGATTTCAATTCTTATAAGGTACATAACTGTGTCAGAAAAATTTATTCACAATAGAAAATTTGTATAGTTTTTAAAGCCACAGAAAAATTCATCTGTTGGGGTGCAAAGGTGGTGCAGTCTGTTAAGCCACTGACTCTTGGTTTTGGTTGGGGTCGTGATCTCAAGGTCATGAGCTCGAGCCCCGGGTTGGGCTCCATGCTTACCGGGGAGTCAACTTGAGATTCTCTCTCCCTCTCCCTTTGCCCCTTCTGCTCGTGCTCTCTCTCTCTCAAATAAATAAATAAATCTTATTTAAGAAAAAGAAAAATTCAACTGTGAAACAAGAATAAGCTGTACTCATTTTTTTCATATTTGTTTTTATAAACCTTGAAATAAACAGGTTTGGGAAGTTTTTTTACTTCGAAGAGTTATACCACCACCTTGTGGCCAAATGACTGTAGAGCAAAGACAGCAATTCAGCTTGTTCCTTAGTGATCATGGAATATAAAAAATGATTTACACAAGAGCAAACAAATGAAGCTCTACAAACACAGGTCAATAAATGTAAATGAATGAATGAAAAAATAAACAATAAAATCCCTAAACAGAGAACTAAAAATGAGAAATACAATTCTAACTTGAGAATTGCACACCTTTCAGAGGCGGAAGCTGCCAAGTTACTGTCTTGCCAGGTGCACAAGCTACCAAAGAGCCAAGTGAATAGCTGTCATGGGAGCTTTGAAAAGTCAGTGCTGGGGCGCCTGGGTGGCTCAGTCGGTTGAGCGTCATGTCCAGCTCAGGTCATGATCCTGGGGTCCTGGGAACGGGTCCTACATCGGGCTCCCTGCTCGGTGGGGAGCCTACTTCTCTCTCTCTCTCTGCCCCTCCCTTGCTTGTGTGCACTCTCTCTCTCTCAAATAAATAAAAATAAAATATTTAAAAAAAAAAGAAAAGTCAGTGCTGTCCGTGCATCAATGGTCCATATTAGAGACAACTCACCAAGGTAGGATACTGGACAATCTGTAAGCCAACCGATGCTGACCATAACAAATTTGTAGATATATACATCATATACACAAAATATATGTTCCTAAAATTATTTATAAGTGTTTTTAAAATCCCCTTAGAAAAATATTTAAGGTGAATTTTATATCAAATCCCAGCTTTCTATTTCCCTTTCCAGAACATCTTGATTTTCAAAATGATGGAAATAACTGATTTAGAATGTCAGCACATCTTTCATGAAAATTTTATATTATTTCAATCTCATTTTCAAAATGAATAGTCAAAGATGAAACATTTATCTACCACTGATGTGAAATACATTAATATTTATTATTCTTTTGATAACTTTCATCAGCAAATATAGATTTTACTACTTATTGACATTTGTCTCTTTTTTTTTAAAGATTTATTTATTTATTTGAGAGAGAGCGAGTGGGTGTGGGGGGGAGGGGCAGAGGGAGAAGGAGAGAGGGTCTTTAAGCAAACTCTGTGCTGAGCACAGAGCCAAACGGGGGGGGGGGGGGGGACGACTCAATCTCTCTATCCTGAGATGATGACCTCGGCCGAAACCAAGCCTCTGATGCTCAACCTACTGTGCCACCCAGGTACCTCTCTTATCGACATTTTTCTGACCAGATGAAATTAATTTTTAAAATCCATTTGGCATAAAATAATTAATTGCTTGTAAGCTCCTTAGCATGTTCCTATTTTTCTTTTAATGAAACTTCTCTGAACCCACCTTGACATTTCCTATTTAATTCTCACTCATCAGTATCCAATTATCACTCTGTTAACATACACACCAATAGTGGTTTCCTTAATTTACTTTACTGTGCCAACAATGAGCAGGAGATTACTCATGAATGTGGGGATGGGGAGGGGGCCATTTCCTAATACACAGTTCCCTGAATTTAGAGAACCATGAAAATCCATAGACTAACATAACTTGAAAAAATTTTACTGTTCTTTAAAAAAAAAAAAAAGACATCCTTAAAAATGGAATAGAGAAAGGTGAAACCTAAAAGAACAGGAAAGACTCCTGTCTGTTGTGTGTGGTTATGTGATGATACATGTCTTCAACAGAGCTTAGTTATTACTCAGGGATGATGAAAAACTTTGTAGCTTAATGCACCAAACCACCCATGTATACTGATTAAGCTTTCCCTTAGAAATGTGGTTGTCGATGAGCTTCTTGGATAAGGACAAGACAAAAATACTACGGGAACAATTCAATGTATAGTACCAACTGCTAGGAGACTTTAAAGATGGGAGAATTCACTTCTGAGAGCGTACCACTCCCAGCTCCCCACGCTTTCTCTCCTTGAACATTACTATTTAACATAATATGACTATTCCCACCTTCTAGAAACCTGCACTCTCTTGGCTGCTGCTGACATCTGGTTGCTGATGACGGAAGAACACCAGCTTTTTCTTCTCCCCTTCTAAGTTCTCAGCCGAGGCCCCTGTAACAGAAGACTGATGAACCAGAGAAAAGCCTACATGATTTTATCAGTTTCATGTGACACAGGAGCCTCATAAGGAGAGAAGACCCAAAGAAGTGGTTAAACCTGAGTGTTTTTATGCTAGGTTTGATGAAGACTGGAAAGTCATAGTAAAATGGGATAGGACACAAAAGGGTATGAGCTTGGAGTGGTCCACCGGGGGAATAGCAAGGCTTGTTCATCCTGATTGTTCTCTGTGTCATGGAGATAGGGATGGACCTTTCTTCCAGATATGGGAAAGGCCCCCATCCCATGATGGTTTTATGGCCTGAGTCAGAGGAAAGTCAGACAGTCCTTTCTGCATAGGCTGTTTCTCAGATTTCTTCAGCTTAAAATATTCAGTATGTTACAGTGTCATATTTTGGAGTAGTGTATCCAGAACCTTGTCAATATTTAAGACCAATAGCCTATATTTTAGGGGATCACAATTAGATTTACCATAAAATGGTATTTACTTAGTGGCTTCAGGTTCCAAAAGTAAACTGTTCCGCAGACTTTTTCGAAGACACGAAAAGTGTGATATTTGAAAGGAGATCAAAAGGGTGATTATTAGCAAAACGAAACGCCTGGGAAAATGCCCTGGGAATGACAGGGAAGTAAGGGGTTTGGAGAAACTGCAAAGTCAGCATGGCCACAGCAGAGAAAGAGGTGAGTAAAAAAGAGGCCGAGCAGGGGCCGAAACATGTCTGCCTTTGTTGGTTCTGTCCTAAAAGCAATGGAAAACCATTGAAACTTAAAGCTGAGGATGAATGATGAGGTTTCTCCTCAAAGTGAAAATTTCCTTCAGACAGTTCCTTACTGACCTGTGGCTCATCTCCAGGACACCTGCTTCCAGAGCTCATTGATTAGGTGTGGGCACATGACTAACAGGGCAGCGGACCCACAACTAGCAGGTGAACTGGGGGCCAGTCTCCATAAGATTAGTGAGGCCAAACCCATCCACTTTCTCAGGAATTTCAACTAATACACAAAGATACAATGCCAGTTATTAGAAGCTATCGTAGTAGCTGAGGATCTACCCAGAGAAGCCATGATTAGTTGGATTAAAAACATAAATGTAGGGGTGCCTGGGTGGCTCAGTCACTAAGCGTCTGCCTTTGGCTCAGGTCATGATCCCAGGGTCCTGGGATCAAGCCCCACATTGGGCTCTCTGCTCTGCAGGGAGCCTGCTTCTCCCTCCTCCCTTCTCCTGCTCTCTCTCACTATCTCTTTCTCTCTCTCAAATAAATAAATAAAATCTTAAAAAAAATAAAGACCTAAATGTGAGACCTAAATTCATAAAACTCCCAAAAGAAAACAGTAATTTCTTTGACATTTGCCATAGAAACATTTTCCTACATATGTCTCCTCAGGCAAGGGAAACAAAGCAAAAATAAACTATTGGGACTACACCAAAACAAAAAGCTTTTGCACAGTTAAGGAAACCATCCACAAAATGAAAAGGCAACCAGGGCACATGGTTCCCTCTTGATTTCCACTCAGGTTATGACCTCAGGGTCATGAGATTGAGCCCCAAGTTGGGCTCCACACTCAGCATGGAGTTTGCTTGGGATTCTCTCTTCTCTCTCTCTCTAACCCTCCCCTCAGCTCACTCACTCTCTTGGTCTCTCTAAATAAATAAATAAAACCTTAAAAAAGATGAAAAGGCAACCTACTGAATGGGAGAAGATATCTGCAAATGATATATCTGATAAGGGGTTAACACCCAAAATATATAAAGAATTTCTATAACTCAACACCAAAAAAACCCCCAAGTAATTCCATTAAAAAATGGGCTGAGGAGGGGGGCGGAGCAAGATGGCGGAGGAGTAGGAGACCTGGATTTCGTCTCCTCTCAGGAATTCAGCTGGATAGGGATCAAACCATTCTGAACACCTACAAACTCAACAGGAGATCGAAGAAAAGAATAGCAACAACTCTCTGAACAGAAAAGCGACCACTTTCTGGAAGGTAGGACGTGCGGAGAAGTGAATCCGAGGCGATATTCGGGAGGATAGACGGCGGGGGAGGGGCCTCCGTCGGCCGCTTCTGGCAAGTGATAGAGCCACGGAGCACAAAATCGGAACTTTTAGAAGTCTGCTCTGCTGACGGACGTCACTCTGGTGGCGAAGTGGGGGGTGGAACCCTCGCGGGACAGTGTGGTCTCAGGACCCTCGGGGTCACAGAAAGACCGGGGGTGCCTGACTGCGGCAGAGCTCCCAGGTATCGGAGCAGGGAAGCTGGCTGCAGAGACGGAGCCCAGGCGCGGGCTCTCAGCTCGGGGTTGCCATAAACCGTGATCCGCGGCACAGTCGGGCCACTGCTCCTCCAGCAGGGACCCAACAAGTGGCAGATCCGGGGAGACTCACCTTCTTCCCCCGGGAGGAGAGGTGCGGGAGCGCACCGCGGGGATCTGCTGGGTTTGGAGACTCCACCCGGGGTCGGGTGCCAGATAGAAACGCGCGGTCACAGGCCAGGTGAGCGCGGAGTGCGGCCGGAGACCGGGGAGACGGGAGTGACTGACTGCTTTTCTCTGGGGGCTCGCTGAGGAGCAGGACCCCGAGTTCTCGGCTCCGCCGGGGCGGAGACTGGGAGGCCGCCATTTTCACTCTCCGCCTCCAAAGCTGTACGGAAAGCTTGCAGGGAACAAAAGCTCCGGAGAGCAAACCCGAGCAGATTACTTAGCCCGGACCGGCAAGGGCGGGGCAATTTTGCCTCCGGCAGAGACATTTGGGAACCACGGCAACAGGCCCCTCCCCCAGAAGATCAGCGAGAACAGCCAGCCAAGACCAAGTTTACCGATCAATGAGAACGGCAGAACTCCAGCGCTAGGGGAATACTGCACATAGAATTCATGGCTTTTTTACCATGATTCTTTAGTCTTTCAAAGTTAATTATTTTTTTTAACTGTCTTTTTTTCTTTTTTCCTTTTTTCTTTTTTTTTGAATTTTTCTTTTTCCCTTTTTCAACCAACATCTTATCAATCCCTTTTTTAAAAAAAAAACATTTTTATTTTTCATTTTTAAAGTCATATTCTATCCCTTCATAGTAGTTACCCGTATTTTTGGCATATATATATAAGTTGTTCTCTCTTTAAAATCTTGAGATAGTTTCTTCTAACAGATCAAAATATACTCTAAATCTCTAGTGTATGGTTTTTTTCTACTCCCCTGCCTGATCACATTCTCTCCCTTTTTTCTTTCTTTCTTTCTTTTTTTTTTAATCCTCTTCTTTCATTTTTCAAACAACTTATCAAATCCTTTTTTAAAATTTTTTATAATTTCCATCTTTACAGTCATATTCCATCCCTTCATCATATCAACCCTTATTTTTGTACATATATAAGTTTTTCTTTCTTTAAAATTTTGGGAGGGACTTTCTTTTAACAGACCAAAATACACCCAAAATCTAGTGTGTGGCACTGATCTATAATCCAGCCTGATCATATTTGATCACATTCTGTTTTTGTTTTGTTTTGTTTTGTTCTGCTTTGTTTTTATCTTTATCTTTTTCTTTTTTCTTTCTTTCTTTCCTTTTCTTTTTTCTCTCTTTCCCTTTCTTTTCCCACTGCTTCAGGTCTTTTCTGATTTGTTTAGAGTATATTTTCTGGGGACGTTGTTACCCTGCTAGCATTTGGTTCTCTCATTAATCTATTCTCCTCTGCACAAAATGACAAGACGGAAAAAATCACCTCAACAAAAAGAACAAGAGGTAGTACCGACTGCCAGGGACCTACTCAATACGGACATTAGTACGATGTCAGAGCTAGAGTTCAGAATCATCACTTTAAAGATACTAGCTGGGCTTGAAAAAAACATGGAAGTTATTAGAGAAACCCTTTCTGGAGAAGTAAAAGAACTAAAATCGAACCAAGTAGAAATCAAAAAGGCTATTAATGAGGTGCAATCAAATATGGGGGCGCTAACTGCTAGGATAAATGAGGCAGAAGAAAGAATCAGTGAGATAGAAGACCAAATGATGGAAAATAAAGAAGCTGAGAAAAAGAGAGATAAACAACTACTGGATCACGAGGGCAGAATTCGAGAAATAAACGATACCATAAGACGAAACAACATTAGAATAATTGGGATCCCAGAAGAAGAAGAAAGAGAGAGAGGTGCAGAAGGTATAATGGAGCAAATTATAGCAGAGAACTTCCCTAATTTGGGGAAGGAAACAGGCATCAAAATCCAGGAAGCACAGAGAAACCCTCTCAAAATCAATAAAAATAGGTCAACACCCCGACATCTAATAGTAAAACTTACGAGTCTCAGAGACAAAGAGAAAATCCTGAAAGCAGCTCGGGAGAAGAGATATGTAACCTACAATGGTAGAAACATTAGATTGGCAAC